>NC_092238.1:4341308-4491308 GCF_036320965.1 Panulirus ornatus
CGATTGGAAGCAGAACAGTAGATACGTTTAAGAATATATTTGATAACATATTTCGCTTCAACATTATTTGCGACTTTCTTAGCTACATGAATCTATTGTTGGTTTTTACCTTCGAATCACCTGCATGCCTTTCTACTCTAACCCCACTAAAGTCTCTTGATAGCTTCCACGACCACACAAACACAGACTCGAGAGGACCCGATGCTCTTTTGCTCCTCGAATTCCATTGTATAACGAAGACAGTTCAGTCCCGGCCGCAGGGCTGGCACAACCCTAGGGAAATTAATGATCCTGTGTGACATTTCCCGACCGCGCGCAATTCCCCGAGCAGCATCTTACATGTATCTGAAGAGCCTGATTAACAAGGAATCATTTACCGTCGGCTCTATCTCTCACGTTCCTATTGTTCTTGGCCGCGCTGGGCATTCTCAGTGTCAGATGTGCGATTCCGAGGCGACACCACCTCGTCTGCATTGCAGGTGTCAGCATTCTCGGTGTCACACAGCTGCTGCTGAAGTCCGGGTTGACACCGAGGTTGGTCTGTCTCTCCTTGCACGTGTCAGCCAAGGTGTCAGATCGTGTCATATGCCGGAAATCAGATCGATGCACTCGGAGATGACACAGGCTTCCGGCACTGGTGTCAGGTCGTGTACACGGCAGTGGGAATGCAAAATGACACGCTGTAGAGGTTAGTGTGCCATTATTCCTGGTGTCAGGAACCTCAGGTGTAGGAGAGCCAAGCCCCCGACACCCTTATGACACCTGAGTGACACCGAGGGTGTGTCGTGTTTACAGCCTTACCTCTACGGGTGTCGGGTGTGATCGAACACAGACATCTGAACCGCTTCTAAGACGTCTCGAGAAAGTAATTCGATCTATTGTATCCAAATGGCGCTACCGGACTCCACCTCCATGTGGGGGACGTCACAGCAGAGGCTGTATCCTCGTCAGTAGGACGGAAAGGAGTACAGCCTCCTCAAGGAACACCTCACTTCAAGGGGAGAAACCATCACCTCCCTAGTTCCTGATTCAGAGTTCAGCCATGAAGCTGAAAGGAGGCCCGTACAAAAGGGGGAAAAGAAGGAAGGGTGGTCTTGTGGCTGCATAATTAAGTGATTAGATTCTTATTAACTAATTTGCCTGAAGCGAATGTGGGAGGTTGGGGGATTATAGTCTTGTGTTGCTCATAATCTCATTTCTCACAAGGTGTATCATCTACGCTCACATGGCCTCTCCTCCCCCAAGAACCAGAAACAATTAATTCTATCCATTTTATTTTCCTTTCTCTTTTTTTTTGTGTCCTAAATCTAAGCGGCTGCGAACATCTCATTATTCTAAACGCTGGTAAAAATGGTCGCTGCGGATAAACTTGTTTCAGGGCCTTGCCAGCGGCCGGATCTCTGAGAATCTGTTTCTTATATTCTTAGCGTCAGTTGATGACTTGGTGGTAGCGCCATCTGCACCACAAAACCTCTTAAACATCTATTTATATTTTTTTTTTCTCCACTGCTCTGCAGGTGTAACACATGACGCACGGTCACATATGAAATTATGTGTATGATGAAAAACCCTAAGGTTTACGAGGACACATACAGGTACATATCTAATCAAAGTTTATGAAAATCTTTAGGTATTACGAAGGACAGACACACTGCTTTAATTACAGGACACAACGACCCTTTAGACAAAATTTCACCCTAGAATCGTATACAGCATGATGATGCTATTCTGAGGTTTTGAAGGAAATTTATTCCCTCAAAAAAAAATTGTACAAATTGCAGGTGTGATTTTTTTCTGGGAAGAAAACGTTTTCTGTCAAAATCTGATTATAATGAAAGTCTTCTATGTACACTTTTCAGGCTTCATGATCATCCATTTAAGTTGATTTCTCAACACCCCGCACATCTGAGACTGCAGCCTCTCTCTCTCTCTCTCTCTCTCTCTCTTCCTCGGGATTCTCCAAGCAATCGAGCAGTTGATTGGTGATGTGAAGATGTTGAGAAGTACACCGAGTGTGTGTGTGTGTGTGTAGAGAGACCTGTTTGCAGATGAAGATGGCAAGAGAATGAAATTGACGAATGAGGAAGAGATAAATGAAATGATGGTAACATGACAGGAGTCCACGGGGGCAACTTTGAGTATGGAACTTATGGATTTATGATGAACAGTTCACTTGATGAATTGGGTAGATGGCATCGTGAGTCTGGCATACCCAACAGTGAGCGGGTGAGGTGGTGTTGTGAATATTATTTACTCATCGTGAAGAGGTGAGGTGGTGTTGTGAATATTTACTCATCGTGAAGAAGTGGAGACGGGTTGTGAATACTTACTCATCATGAAGAGGTGAGGTGGTGTTGTGAATATTTACTCATCGTGAAGAAGTGGAGACGTGTTGTGAATACTTACTCATCATGAAGAGGTGAGGTGGTGTTGTGAAAAATATTTACTCATCATGAAGAGGTGAGGTGGTGTTGTGAATAATACTTACTCATCGTGAAGAGGTGGAGGTGTTGTGGATGCTTACTCATCATGAAGAGGTGGGGTGGTGTTGTGAATATTACTTACTCATCGTGAAGAGGTGAGGTGATATTGTGGGTAAGGCTGATTCATAGTGGACAGAGAGAGAGAGAGGCAGCATTAGTGAGTAAAGGCTAACTCATGATTGCGTCTGGCTGCAACTAGTTCTGACTCCTGGCCTCACTGACTCATCAGATGAATATCCCAGTTGTGTGGAGTTTCCCAATTGGTCAGAATTCCTATTGAAAATATCCAGAATATCGGACATGGAAGAATTATGCACAGTGACAACCATATAAAGGAACAGGTCATTTATGTACATATATAAACTATTTTATTTACAAAAAGCGTACAAAATTATATATCTATATATATACTTTATTACAAGACTAGATGTACTTTAGAACCACAGACATGTGTGAATGCATCAGAATGCAAATACGTACAAAAAATTTAATGTCCTGAAATATTTCGACAGTATCACGTGCGAGTCGTGGTCTTGGGCATTTTTACAGAGACACGGATGTGGCAGGAACTGCGTGTGTGTGTGTGTGTGTGTGTGTGTGTGTGTTGAACTTAGAGGCTGTGGCTTGTTTTAAGGACACTAAGCCGAACGACGCTCTATGAAAGTCAACCGTGCATTAAGGAAAAGAAATCCGTAGGATTGCCTGGCGCATACGTGAGGGTGTTTAAGGTTGTGTGCGACGGTTGAGGGAAGGACAGGCGGCCTCCGTGTGCTTGTTGAGGAGGGACATCCTGGAGAAGGTCTTGTGGCAGGTGGCGCAGGCGTACTTCTTGACGTCGGCGTGGGTCTGGAGGTGCGCCCGCAGGTTGCTGCGGTCGGCGAAGCAGCGGTCGCACTGCGGGCACTGGAAGGGCTTCTCCCCGGTGTGGGTCCTGATGTGGCCCTGCAGCAGCCAGGGCCGCGAGAAGGCCTTGCCGCACAGCTGACACTTGCAGGGCAGCGTGTGGGTGCGGATGTGCATCTTGAGGGCGCCCAGGCTGGTGTACACTTTCTCGCAGTGCTTGCACGCGAAGGACTTGGCGCCCAGCGCCGCGCAGTGGAACTGCTTGTGCTTGCTGAGCCCGGAGTACGTGGAGTACGACTTACCGCACTCAGCGCAAGAGTAGCGCGCCTCCCCGCGGCCGCCCCCGCTACTACCCTCGCTAGAAGCCGACTCCGACCCTGGTGAGCCACACTCCCTGTAATGCCTGCCTGGCGAGGGAGGGTGCGAGGTCGCCAGCAGGTGTGGGATCGGCCACGACAGCGGGACAACTCCCGCCCACAGGCTCTGGGTACTCGCAAGAAAAGGGCGTGGTCTCGCGGGCTGCAGGGTGACGTTAACATTCTGGAACTGGCGAAGCAGTTGTCTAGGGGGGGTCCTCCGCCAGCCATGGTCGATGGGGACGCGGCGCAGCGGCTGGGGTCGTCTGCTGCCCGTGGGGCGTGGTCGCCTCGGGATTTCTTGGACTCATCGTGTGGACTGAGGGTAACTCTCCGGACTCTGAACTGACTTCTTCCAAGCTGATTCTTGGACTGCCGACCTCCCTGATCAGGGAATCAGAGCAGGTAGGATGTACGGTCGGTGTGGCCACGAGCATCGCACTCCTCGTCTCGGAGGAAGAGAGAAGGTGCTGGGGTTTCGTGGTTTCTGCGCAATGTGACGTGGAACTTCTACAGCTGCTGTCTGAGGCGCAGGTGCTGACGCTTCTGCTGACGGAGGGAACCTGTCCGGAAGGGCATGTGTCGAGGTGTGGCTGTGGCTTTGGCGAACGCGACGGCTGCGACAGCTCTGGGGCAGTGGACTCTGCCTCCGGCTTCGGTAATCTCTCTTCAGCGATGGGATCCCGCCTGTTTTCGGCCGGCGCGTGCCATCCTTGCGTACGCATGCGTAGCGTGTTGGAGATCCGCGTGTGTGTCGTAAGAACGTGTGGTTCCTGTGCACGTAACTCACACACGCCTGGATCATGAGCGACAAATGTATTAGAACGTGGCTCGCCTGCGCGTATGGCCGGAGCGTGGGGCCCGCTTGGGTTGGGCTCCTGAGTCTCCGGGAGGCAAATGTTGGGAGGAAGCAGTGTCGGAGGGGCCTCCCGCCCACACTTGACGCTCAGGTCCTCCGGCTCCGTCTGCTCGCCTCCTGCTGGCAAACACAGTCTGGTTAACTTACTAAGAATAACGCTACAGTCTGGTTAAACTATTTATCTCAACTTCATCAGTCTGCTCCAATCAGCATGCTGTAACGCTGTAACACTCTACACTAAAGTGGATTAATGGATGACGTAATACACACACACACACACACACACATGCAGTACTACAAGAGCACTACAGCTGTCAACAGCTGTAACATTTGGGGGAAACCTAACATGCGACTGTACAAGTCTGTGAAGAGAGAGAGAGAGAGAGAGAGAGAGAGAGAGAGAGAGAGAGAGAGAGAGAGAGAGAGAGAGAGAGAGAGAGAGGCCGTGAATAATCAGGAAATACCCCCCTGGCCTTTCATCATTTAACCAAGGTAACAGCTGATGCTCCGAGGTAGGAAAAAAAATATTGTGGCGTTGATGAAGAGAAAACCTGGTTTCCGTCCGTGTTTCGTACAGAAAAAGGTGGACACACTGATGGATGGCGGGAGAGTGTAGCGATGAGCGGGAATGAGTCAAGAACATGGTACTAGTCTGGGTCAAAATTAAGTAGGCAGGCGGTCTCTGTGGAGAGCAAGGCCGTGTCCAACTGTGACAGGTGGTCTTTGTGGATGGTCCGTGTCCTTCAGTGAGCGTAAGAGCACCATGTCCATTGATTGCCCTGCGAGTGATCGCTGATAACTAGCAACGCTGGCGTTAGCTTCGACACCCTGCTGAGGACAAGGTGACCAATGGTAGCTACCAATGCTGCCATTGTTCTCGCCAACCCTGAGGTCAAAGTGACCTTTCAGGAGGCGAGGAAGGCCGCTAACTGCGGCATTTTTAAGGGGTCATGTAGGCCCAAGCATCAGCCCGGTTTGACGTCAGGCATTTGGGGGTGAGGCGAGGAGACGTATCCCTACAGTGAGTGAAGCAGACGGTCCTCACCTACTACACACACACACACACACCATCAGTCCCTCACACTTTGCCCTCAGACGCATCGCAACTCTTAACATTCCCATCCACGCGAACCGCTGAGCAATGAACAACACTGAGATCCAATGAATAATAAAAAAAACATTTCACACTATTGAAAGTTCCCTCTCTTGCATCAGAAAGAACACCGTTAATTTCACTAGTGATTGTTCAATTTCATAACTGAGAGTCGCCGAGAAACTACTTTCCCGTATTGTAGTGTTAAGTAAAGTCTTTGTTATGACTGCCGCCTGCCGGTAATGTCTGCACGACAGAGGGGGTTTGACGATCTTATTACCACAGAGAATCTACGACCGGGTTCGATTCCAATTCACTCCAAATCGATGCTTAGATATCACGTGTCGAAACCATGAACCACCTACTGAAGATGTAATCCCTCACGAACACACACAAACACACACACACACACACATACATACACACACACACACACACACACACACACACACACACACATATATATATATATATATATATATATATATATATATATATATATATATATATATATATATATAACCTATGTGTTTTAACAGCAGTATTAATGGCTAGACATTTCACTCCCGAAGAGGTTGTTTCGCATTATAATGGACACGTTTGTCACTGCTGCAGCCGCGTGTCTGTCGTGTTAGTAGGAACAGCTTCAACAGTCTGCTTCAGAAGTTTTCAAATTTATCATACTGGATTACGCAGTGTTGCCCTGTGCCTCCGTGATCGTACATCACTTGCTTTATAAACAGGTCACGCTTTGACATCGGATATGTGTATATACCATTTTCTTTTTTCTCGCCGTTTTCTGCGTAGCGAGCCAGGGGGGGTGTCAAGGACAGGCGAAGAACGGCGTCATTTCCTCATAGTATCTATTTTCATGTATAATGAACCGACGCCACCCTCTCTCTAACCACGGCCAAGTCAAAGACATATTTCTTTAGATTCTCCTGACCGTATAATAAGCCCTCGTTCATGGTTACTGTCAGCACGTCGCTCTCTGTATACCACATCCGTCTAATTCACTCTATCCCTGGCACGCCTCACTCCCTCCTGCATGTTCAGGTCCCGATCACTCGATACATCCTTCATTTCATCCTTCCACCCCCTCCTCGGCTTACCCCTTCTAGTTCCATCCATATCCGCCATGTATACCCTCACAGTCAGCCTCTCTTCACTCATCCTCTCCTAGTCCATATCCCATACATCCTCTTCTTCCTACCACACCTCACTCTTACACCCTTTCGTTCATCGATCAATCCTTCTCAAACCAAACACGGACCTCAAACATTTCATCTCCAAAACGTCCACCTTTTCGCGTACTTTATGACTTCGGGTTTATGCCTCGCATCCACACAACACCGTCGGGACTTACTATACCATCAAACATACGCATCTTTGCCCTCACTGACGGTGACATCTCTTTCCACACACACTCCTGCATGATCCCAGGACTTTAGTCTCCCTACCCATGCCTCGTCTTATGGTTTAGTTTAGCTCCAATGGTTCCATTCACTGCCATATATCAACTCCCAAGTTTAAATCTAAAAAATTTCAGTTCCTCCAGATTCTCTCCATTGTAACTCACATTGTCTCTTACCACTGCTAAATTACCTGAAACAATATATAAACTCCTACTGAAGTGAGATAACTCCTTCAAATGTATATAGATATATATTATTGGAATGGGTCAAAATTGAGCGCGTGATCAAATGAATTCCGTCCTTACCACAGGAAAATGAAACACCATAAGTTCCCAAGTGCACTTTCGTGACATAATCACATCATCAGGGGATGACACAAGAGAGAAATATAACAGTCAGCTGATATACAACGAAGAGACGTAGCTAAGACTTGGGAACTTATCGTGTTTCACTTCCCTGTGGTAAGAACAGACAATACATATTCTATAAACGTGAGAAATTATGATAATAACTGTGTGATCATCCATTTTGTACACAAGTGGCCGGTGATGATGATTTAACGACCCACACACGATGACCACCTGATACACACACACACACACACACACACACACACACACACTCGCTCATCTCTGATAAGCCTTGCCTGGCACGATCCCCCATCCCCCCTCGACACGTGGACGGGTCACTGGCTACACAATGATTATGATCAGACACAATATACCTTTATCATGATCACGTTGCCATAAGGTCGATTGTGCAGTTCATGGTGGCTGTTGCTAAATGGGCGATCAATCATTTCCAGGCGCAAATAAATTCTGTTAGTGACGATTTATTTTTTTTGTAATGGATTTCTGATTACGGACAATATTGATCGATTATCAAGGGTGATGATTATCAAGGGCATATGAATGATGATGATCATTTTTAAAGGATGATTTGTGGCTAATAATGGACGGCTGAAGGTGAAGATAATCCTAAAACAATGATAATTAGGAATAATTCAATAATTCATGAGGCCATTAATCCGGTGTCAGGTCACGGACGGTGATAATCGCTTGGTAACCACGGACGGACGGACGGACGGATGGACGATGATGATTGGTCTATCATGGCGATCACGGACGGGGTTCTGTCACTGGCGAGAGAGAGAGAGAGAGAGAGAGAGAGAGAGAGAGAGAGAGAGAGAGAGAGAGAGAGAGAGAGCCGGGGCTGTCCTCGCACCACTCTTGACCACACGCGTTCTTACACGCATCCACACAAGACAGTACGCGGTCCTCACACACACACACACACACACACACACACACACACACACTACATGCCACTGGCACCCACTTCATATCAAGGAAATCTCATCACAATGTTAAGAAGTAAGTATTAGTGCTACGCTCTCTCGAATAAACAGATTTATATATCATGCACAGGCAACGATGGTGTGTCGTATCACACAACACATGCATGACTCACCTGTGGCATCGTAACAGACAGAGAGAGGTCGTTTCTTCAGTGGGCAGTGGGAGTAATTATTCTTCAGGACAACCATCATGGAATGTTGGCAGTGGGGGAGGGCAAACAGACCACCTCGATAAATCAAGCACCGTATTACAGTGGCTCCGAAAACCCAGGCAGTGAGGGGGGAGGAAAATGTCTTATCTTCACTCGTCTTCCTCGCCACGACGTTTCTACGGCATGGTCGGGTACGGAGATACGTTCACGGATAAAGCTCCAGTATGACTGATTTTAGGGAGACCCACTGGATGTTTTCAGATGTCTCGCGGGTGACGAGAGTTGCCAGATCGCTCTGGACATCTACCTCTATAAACAAGGTATTCTCTATCAAAACCTTATCTATCTCAATAAGGTTGCGTATCTTTTGATTATATTTATGCATAATATTTATCATACATATGTCCTTTAATTGTAAAATCACAGTGAAATTGAAAAATCAAGAGCAAAGCGGCTCGTTTGAGATGGAGAGGAACACGTGCCGAGCAGCCTATCAACGCGCTGTGACGTCACGCGTCTTGGCCAATGAGAGGCCATCATTAGCCTCCGAGGGATCAAAAGGGTCAGGAAATAAATTCTTGATCAGTCTTTATTTAGCGCCTCAAAATGTTATGATAACGGTGAATTATGTGACACACTGAGTGTGTACCTGCCTCGCCAGATGTAAACCGAACATATAGCCGAACACTGAGTAAACACAGACGTGTGAAAAGCGCGGGAAAACGGGCCATGAATTACGCCGTCAATGAATGACGGATTTGGCTTTCAAGAATGTTTATCTATTTGACGGTTACAAAGTACAATATCTTTCACGATCGTTACAAAAAAAATCTTCTTGCCACACATGTATCATAGAGTAATTCAATCATTTTAGACCAATGAATATTAACGTTACCTGTCAGCGGTGAATGTCTGCACTTATTTGCATTCGATAAACTTTGTAAAATTTGCTCGACCATATTATGCTTATCATAATTCTGTCGATTTTACTATACATATATTACAGATTTACATCTTTCTCTTTAAAGGAAAGAAAATGGACTGATGTATAGATTAGTTATCCTCCCAGACAGTATAGAAAATATGGCTCATTTTCACTGCAGTGGGTCCAAGACCACAGACTCCCTCTCCTTCACTGCACTAGTCCCAGGACCACAGAGACCTCCAGTCCCTCACTTTCGCTGCCCCGCATCCGAGGACCACATGGTCCGAAAGCCTCCCACTCTCCATAGTCCCAGGACCACACTGGCCCAGCTGTTTCAGACATACATACTCACAGCTCCACTACACTCACGATGACCACTCATGAACCCCTCATGATTTCACAGGCCTCAGGAGGTCTTGGGGTCGGCACAACCTCACAGTTCAGGGAGAAATATGAGAGGTGGATGAGGAGTAAGGGAAGACGAGGGGGGGATGATGATGATGAGGTGGTGGTGGGTGGGGACCAGACAGACAATAGCCCGGCATCCGGGAGCTGAGCCAGGAGTCCCCCACGGGCCCTCCCTCAACAGGAGTTCCCCTCACAGTCACCCTGTGGCCCAAACTGCCCCCAGGGGCCTCCCTCAGGAGGACCTTTCCCCTCACAGACCTCCGTCAGGTGAAGCCTCCCACTCAGACACCGTGAGCCACATATAACACAGGAGACACAAAATATCACTATTTTTTTTTCTTCAAATATTACGAAGATTTACGAATATCATTGTTTACTGTAGGAGGAACAGATAACGAGCGAACATAAGAATGACATCCACGTTCATATATATATGTAGAGAGAGAGAGAGAGAGAGAGAGAGAGAGAGAGAGAGAGAGAGAGAGAGAGAGAGAGAGAGAGAGAGAGAGAGAGAGAGAGAGAGAGAGAGAGAGAGAGAATATTGGATGCATATTTGCAGAACCTTTGTGGCAAGAGATAGACGCACGCTAGAGGCACAAGGGCGCAGACGTACACCAAGGCTGGCGTCTGATATTGCCAGAGGATGATAATAGTGCAATCCATCCCCCTCCAAGCCCACCAGGCAAGGAATAAATCTCTCAGTCCTTATCGAGGAGATTCCCAAAGACGCGAGATGAGACTCTCGGGGAAAGACAAAGGAAAACGAAGTCTGCGCGAGGACAAAGTTTTAGGAGGGGACAAAGTTTTAGGAGAGGACAAAGTTGGAGGAGGGGACAAAGTTGGAGGAGGGGACAAAGTTGGAGGAGGGGACAAATGTGGAGGAGGGGACAAAGCTGAATGAGGTGACAAAGTGACTTATGTACACACACGAGGACAGGCTTTGCAAAGGCCGAGGTGTGGAGGAGGGGCAGGGCTCACCAGTGCGAGTTTTAGAGTGGAAATAAACACAGGAGACGTGAGGGAAATGTTTTCTTTCTTGTGTCTTCCTGAGCGATAAAAAAGAAGTGACAACTCTGCACTTCTTTTTCAAGCGGGAATGTACTGTTGTGTGTGTGTGTGTGTGTGTGTGTGTGTGTGTGTGTGTGTGTGTGTGCCAAGAATTCCATCATTTTCGAACTAAGGTTAGGTTTATATAGGTTTATAGGTATGTATATTTGCGTGTGTGGACGTATGTATGTACATGTGTATGGGGGGGGTTGGGCCATTTCTTTCGTCTGTTTCCTTGCGCTACCTCGCAAACGCGGGAGACAGCGACGAGGTATAAAAAAAAAAAAAAAAAAAAAAAAAAAAAAATATATATATATATATATATATATATATATATATATATATATATATATATATATATATATATATATATGTGTGTGTGTGTGTGTGTGTGTGTGTGTGTGTGTGTGTAATGTGAGTGTGTGTTTGTGTGTGTGTGTGTGTGAGAGAGAGAGAGAGAGAGAGAGAGAGAGAGAGAGAGAGAGAGAGAGAGAGAGAGAGAGAGAGAGAGAGAGAGAGAGAGAGAGTACTTGATTACTTCACACAGGCACCAGTACGCGGGTGATGAGTACACGTGAGTACATGTGATTACAGTGTTAGCCACACGGTAGTCCAGGCCTCCTCCCCCATAGGCCTGAGCCCTCCTTCGTCAGGAGAGGAGCACATCTCTCTCTCTCTCTCTCTCTCTCTCACCACACCCACCAACCCCCCTACCATACCGCTCCTGCAGTAGCATGGCACACACACACACACACACACACACACACACACACACACACACACACACACACACACACACACCTGCGACACCCTCAGCGACAAGCGTGACACCCTAAGCACCCAGCAGACCTCCCCCCCCCTCACACTTACGCCCCCCTCCTCTCAAACCCTCGCATATCCCTCACACATATATCCGTCCCCCTGCGTCAGCATCAACGCCCTACACACCTGCACCCTTCCACACACACACACACACGCACACACACACCTGCACCCTCGCCCCCACACACCTGTGCTCTCGCCCCCACACCTGCAGCCCAGACCACACTGTTGACGAAGGCGGTCACGGAGGCAGGGCGGCCCCCACTCCTGCTTGTGTATATGCAAAGACACGTCGCCAAGTACATGTGAGACCATAGCGAACGTACACACTCAGGCGCAACCCAGCCAGATATTGGATGGAGGTCCATAGCCAAATACTGTGATAACCAATTATGCATAAACATTTATTATATCCAATGATACATATATATATATATATATATATATATATATATATATATATATATATATATATATATATATATATATATATATATATATATCGTGAAAGATCACTATTGAGCGCGTAATCAAGTATATTCCTATGAGTCCACCCAGAAAATGAAACACGATAAGTTCCCAAGTGCACTTTCGTGTAATTATCACATCAGGGGAGATACAAGAAGGAAATATAACAATCAGTTGATATACAACGGAGAAACGTAGCTAGGGCGTCATTTGGTAAACAAGTGAATGTCCGAATGTATATAGGAGTGAGGTGTTACCGGACTCCCCCTGCTTGTAAGAAAGCATATCATTGGCGAAGGTGTGTCAGATGACGTCAAAGAATGTTATTTTAAGGGAGTCCGTCCCTTCCCTGCTCCTGCGCGTAGCGCAAGGAGCCCTATGGATGCAGAGACCCCTGGATTATCTGACAAGGAGGTCCCATACCAATGGATGAGGTGAAGGCAGTGTATCATAACATCTTACGCACCCAGCTGCTAACATTGTCTTAAATGTAATGGTCAGGAGACGCAAGATCTTCCTCACAGAGATGAAAGGGAAGTTATAATCTCTCTCTTGTGATCTCTACAGTAGCCTGGCAAGGGAAGCTAAGTTGATAAGCTAATGACTTAATAAGTTAATAAGTTAATGTTGCTGAGAGTGTTAGCTAACGACGGGCTGAGAAGGACTAAGGAGGGGAGGGGCAGACTGTACACAAGTCAATGCCAAAAAGGGGCTGGTGTATATAGTTCTTGGGAAGATGGGGCAGGAGTTACGGGGAGGGGGAGGAGTAGAATTTAGGAAAATAGAGAGAGAGAGAGAGAGAGAGAGAGAGAGAGAGAGAGAGAGAGAGAGAGAGAGAGAGAGAGAGAGAGAGAGAGAGAGAGAGAGAGAGAGAGAGAGAGAGAGAGATGAGGACGAGAATCAGTCACTGATATCAAGTTGTGAGAGATGAAATGCAGGACGAGACATGTCTCACTTTAAGCTCATGTTCCTCACTTGACATTCTTTTTTTTTCCCTCATTTTTTCTCTATCTCTCACTCCCACATCACGCCCTTTCATTGGGTGTCACTATTATCAGTCGTTTTATAATCTATTTATTCAAATTCATCTTCGTTCAAGTTTGTTGTATCCACCTCTGCCAGATGGTCAGGTCAGGTCGGGTCATTCTCCACTCCTCCCTCTTCTGTCTACCCCCGCCTCACTCCCCTCCACTCTCCCCTTCCTCTCACTCTCCACCACTGTCTCCCCTCCCTCCACTCTCCCCTCCTCCCCTTGTTCTCACGTCCTTCTCCTACTCCCCACCTCATCCTCCTTTCTCCCAACCATCTCCTCCCCCAACGTTCCATTTCCTCCCCATCCTCCACTTCTCCCCTGTCCTTCCATCTCCCCTTCTTCCGCCCTCATCTCCTCCTCCTACTCCCTCATACTCTCTCCTCCTTGTCCACTATCCCCCCTTCCACTCCACCCTCCATTCCCCTCACTCCCCTCCCACTCTCTCACCAACACCCTCTTTATAGAGCAGCCCAATACACCTCGCAGATATACAGGCCCCCCTCTCTCCCTCCTTCCCTCCCTCTCCTTCCCTCCTTCCCTTTCCCTCCCTCCCTCTCACACAAGTCACACCAAGTGTAGCCTCCCTAGGGAGTGTATAAGCAGATATATTGGCGCTAGTGGCATGCTGGCGTGTTTGCTTGTGTTGGCTAGTGGCGAGGTGTGTGTGTGTGTGTGTGTGTGTGTGTGTGTGTGGGAAGGGGGGGTAGGGAGGGGCGTAAAGGGGCAGGTAGGGCGACGGTGGCGGCGACGTGGCTACAGGTGCACCGAGGGCGTTACTGAGCGGGCGACGTGGCACTTAATTTAGCGTCGACGACTTCCGCAGGTAGTGGCTGCCTTCTGCAGGTAAGTGGTACAAGAGGTTCCTCGGAAGCTAGCGTGGTTAGGTGGTTAAGGTGAGTTGTTGAGAGGTTACCATTGGGTTATTGGAGGAGGGGGAGTTACGGGATGGTTTTGGAGGGTCGGGAGAAGGTTTTGGAGTTTTCTTTGTGGTCATTTTGGAGGATTGTGAAATGGTTATTATGAATTCTGAGGGTTGTATGTATTAACGGTGTCGTTCCTGGGTTATGGGAAGGTTATTTTGAAGGGTTACTGGTCAGTTTTTGGAGGGTTGCTCCTTGGAGTGGGAGGTATCAACAAGAGGTTCGAAGGATGGTGAACAAATTGGTTGTTGGAAGGTGTCGGTGGTCGGGTGTTGGAGGCATGGTAGAGAGTTGCGTAAAGATTGTTGGAGTGTGTTGTTAGGGAAGGTGAGATGGTTCGTCGAGTTTTTTTTTCTTTGAAGATTACATGTCAATTGGTCATATACTCATCAGTATACGTGAATATATAACCCGTATATATATGTATATATATATATCCCCCCCCCCCCTTCATCAGAAATCCACCCCTGTACATCGCATGAACAGAAGAACAGGTGTTCGACCCCCCCCCCCACCAAAACTGCTGGGGAGCGAGAGGGCGCAACTTTCAACTCACACTGAACATTCACCTCCTCCGCGTCGCTCTGCACGGTGTTTTCGCCGTAAATTTGTCGCTTGAGTAGGAGCGCTGTTCACTAGAACACCGTGGACGGCTAGCCGAGCAAGAACAGCTTCATAAAGAACATTCAAAATGGCCCCGAGATTGTGAACTTGGTGCGAGACCCTTTGTTGCTTTCGAGCTGAGAACATTTTCCCCTTTGAAGACTGCCGCTCCAGGCAGTGAGGAACGAGCGTAAATATGGCGAGATGAATCTCAGGACGTCTTCGTCGGACCCCACGAGAGAGGAAGGTTAAGGTCGACTGTGGCGTACCGACCGCATCTTGAACGGGAGAGGGAGAGAGGGGACGAGGGGGGCCATCGCAGTCGGCGTCAGCGCTTCTAATGGGCCCAAGCATCATTCTCCTCACCACCTCCGCTACAAACAACCTTTTAACGACCATTAAGAATTGCCCCCCCCCCCTCTCCTCTCCTCCCTCCCTCTCTCCCTCCCGAGTCGCTCGTCTTCTCTCTCTCTCTCTCCCCCCCCCCCCTCTCTCTCTCTCTCTCTCTCTCTCTCTCTCTCTCTCTCTCTCTCTCTCTCTCTCTCTCTCTCTCTCTCTCGGCCGCAGCTGATGAAAAGCTGGAGCTCCCGAGGTACAGCCATTATCCAAATATAAACCGACCAAGATGAATCGAGCTGTGATAACTGCCGACTAAACAGAGCGAGGAAGAGGAGGAGGAGGGAGAGGAGGAGGAGGAGGAAGAAGAAGAGGAGGGGGAGGAGGAGGAGGATAAAAAAGATAACCTGACGGAGGACGCGTGGAAAAACAAACTCGAGATGGAAATTCATCAGTGACTCGAGTAATGCCGCGGACGTCGGCCGGAGGCGGAGGCCCCTGAGTGATGACGGCACCTGTCGACGGAGGGGTGGGGGAGCTGCAGGCAGGTGGCGCTGGCTCAGGCACGAGGGAGGCGGAGGATCAACTTGTCTAGACGGGAGGTGCACCTGCTGATGGAGGGGTGCGTCACCTGTCCAGGAATGGGTACGTCTATCAATAGGTGGGCGCACCTGTCACCAGACGGGTGCGTCTGTCAGCGGATGGGTGCATCTGTCAATGAACGGATGCATCTGTCAATGGATGGGTGCACCTGTCAACAGATGTGTGCACTCGTCAACAGATGTGTGCACCTGTCAACAGATGTGTGTACCTGTCATTGGATGAATGCCCAGATCACATACAGGTGGTGCTGCTGTCGGACTCCGCCCCCCTGTAGTGACGCTGCGAGTGAAAAGTCACCTTCGGGAGAGGTTGCGTCATCGCAGAAGAGAAGTACAGACAGTATAGTCTCGTCGAGGACCATCTCACTCAAAAGGAATCCATCGTTTCTCTGCTTCTGAAAGTTTGCACAGCAGCCTTGGAGCTGCAGAGAGCTCCTGAGAAGGCAGTCCTGGACTAGGACCTTTCAGGAGACGTCCTGGGGCAAGTGGGACGCCTGTCGACGCGCAACACGAAGCTGGGAGACGAACACGCTGGTCTTCAACGCAACGACTTCGAACGCCCTTCTCTTCAGGTGAATAACCGTGGAAGATGGTACTGGTAATAACCTGAAACATCAGAGCTCGGCCGAGGCACCTTCAGGTAGGTCCTCTTTCGTTTTAACACAAACACACGAAGGATCGAAATCATTAGAGATCAGGGTCACAACAGGGCTGCCCTATCAGGGAATACAACTCATCGTATGAACCAAATGCACACAGACATCTCCCTCACCAGGGACACACCGGCAATATAGACCAAGAGACTTCCCCCTTGAGGAATGTCCATCCATTATACTCCTATCTTAATAATGCCGCAAATTGTGGGACATAAGTCTTTTCATCAACAACCAAGGACTCGATGCAGAGGTGGAAAACAAAATGCCACTTATAAATGGCTTACTTACGGAAGCTATTGCAGGAGTGGACGCTTTTACTGAGACTCGTGCACAGGCAGGCGCAAACATTTGAAGTGTGGACACTGACATCAAATCAAATAGGGTGTGAAAGCATTAAATGAACAGGTGGTGGAGGTGGATACCATACATATATATGTATATACATTAACTCGTCTAAGTCAAGATCTTCAAACGATGCTGTGTGGAAGAGCTGATTGTTCAGTTAACTGTCAACACCACAACACAACTGTTTTCTAAGGAGGCTGCTGCAGCGCCCAGGAAACAAGCCACGTCCATCGGACAGGACCGCAAGTCAATAAGTGCAAGGATGTGCCGCTCTACCCAGGAGGTCGTAAAATCCTGGTCAGTGGATACCACCCACTTACCCACTACCCGCCTGCCCACAACCCACTTACCCACTACCCACCTATAGTGCAGGGGCAAAGCGTGGTAGCCTCACCCTCGTCCACTCAATGTACGATATCCAACCCCATATTTTTGAGATCCAACCCCTTATTTTTGAGAGGTTCAGGCGATAGATCACTGCCATTATCTATGGTGTAATCCTCTCGAAGTGTACGTCATCCAACGATCGATTTCCTTTCGTTGATAAGAGCATCGACGCAGTTCAAACCTTATGAACACGCGATAATGATACCTGAAACCATTATAAGATTCGAGCTTTTCCTAGAACTTATCTTTGCAACATCAGGTCAACTACGGTCTAACATTGAAATATCTATGGCTCAAAACATAAGTGTAGGATTCACCTTGAAACCTCAGGGAAAAGGAGTGGAAAAACTTTACTTGCCTGTGGTCATAGATGCCATTTACATACCAGTTCATTATGCAAATCACAAGAAAATGGTTTGAAAGATACAATGGCATTTGGTGAGAAAGCCGTACTGAAGTGTCACTAGAGTAATGGTGATGATTCGAGGTAGGTATGACACACACACAAACAATGAGAGGAAGTCTCTATATTATGGTAGAGTGAGCTAGCTTTGCCTTGTGAGGTGCTGCGTCTTAATTTCGGCTAGATGAGGGAGATTAAATGTATGTTTACGAGAGTCGAGTGTAATTAGAGGAAAAAAGAAAGTCGAAAATACCATGATAATGAATGAGAGGGGGGGGGGGGATATGTATATCTAGAGTCTATTTCAGTCGTTGAAGAGGGGGTAGGGGGTCGCACCTGTTGGCTGTGTGATGAAGGGGCAGGTGAGTCAGCCCGTCACCATGACTCGAGGTTGGTGAGTCACCAGGTGGCTGTACACCCAGGCCCGTGACTCACCAGGTGGCTAAGGGTCGTACGTCACCAAGAGCTGCGATGGGGTTCAATCACCGAGTGCCAGGGAGCGTGGGGGAAATAATCACCAGGCCATGGCACGACTCGTGAGTCGGTGAGGAGAGTGAGTGACTCACCGAAACGAGGCTGGTGACTCACCAAGCGCCCATAGCCTATCACCCTCACGAGGAGGAGGGGCCCATGACTCACCAGCCCATTGACAAATGAAGAAATTCTGGTCCAGAGAGAGAGGGAGGAAGCCTTGACGGTCATTTTCTGTCAACGAGGACAGACAGACAGACAGTAGGTAGACAGAAAGGGTGGAACATCCTCTCTCTCTGCCTGAAAACCCTCTTAAGGGTTTAATGCAACTGAGAAAGCAACTTGAGAAGAACACTTCAAGTAATTTGAAAGAAATTTCGGGACAAACAATATGACGAACGAGGATGACATTAGAAGATCTATACTGCCGCCTTTTCTTTCATTTTTTGGAGTAGCATCGTAAAGTTGTCTAAGCTCACTCACTTTCAGACATCCACACAGTAAGCCTCGACCACCGTTCACTGACGCTATGGTTCGTGAACTGATGATTCGTTATGATCCGAAGCCTTCGAGGGTTCGGGTTCATCTCCTGGCTTGAAGCTTTGAAACTGAACTAGCAGCAGTTGTTGTTGCGATTGTGGCTGACGGGGTTTTAGCATAGCTGTTTGAGGTATATGTGTGTGTGTGTGTGTGTGTGTGTGTGTGTGTGTGTGCATGACGTGACTGTGTGCAGTTAGTTTAACTGGGGTGTAACATGAGTAATTGGTTCTGTAACAAATGTGGCCGCGTAACAGGTGTGGACGTATGACACATGTGAGCATAGATGACACATATGGTCAAACTACAGGTTAAGGTGAGCTGCAGGTGTAGTGTAAACATCTGTCGGCTTTGGTCGAACAACAGGTTTGAAAGTGTCATGGGTAAGGTAGAGCGACAGATGTTGATGGTGTGTTACAACCTGCATGTGTGTGACAGGTGCAGCCGTGAAAAAAATCGCGAGCCTGTGGCAGGTGTGGGCCCGAAGCCTGTGACAGGTGTAGGCCCAAAGCCTGCGACAGGTGTGGGCCCAAAGCCTGCGACAGGTGTGGGCCCGAAGCCTGTGACAGGTGTGGGGGCCCCGGGCTGGATTTTAGTGTTTTGTTTACACACGCCAACAGGGCCCTCACCACCCATGTTTATATTGGCAGCAAAGGCATTGGCGGCCACCGACCCACATCCTCCCCCCACCCCCCTCCATCCCTCCACCAACGGCACCCCCTCCCCCACGCCGGCATCTCCCCCTCCCGTCTCTCTCTCTCTCTCTAAGGCTCACCTGTCCTCCCATACACCCTCCTCCCACGGGGGAATCTCCCCTCCGGCCCCGTTCCTCACTCTCCCCACGGGGGAATCTCCCCTCCGGCCCCGTTCCTCACCCTCCCCTCACACTTTGCGTTGTTCAGTGATCCCGTTTTCCCTCCATCTTTATCCCTCCATCCTTCACTCCCTTCTCCCCTCTTCGCCGACGCCACTCTACCCCGTAACTCCACAGGTACAAGTCGTTCTCCTCCTCAACACGGGAAAGAAAGCATTCTACACAATAACATATCTTCCTCATCAGTTCCTTATCAGTGTTGCCATCTTTCTAATCAGGGCCTTGACGCATGGAGGCGATGACGTCTGTGAAATCAAGTTACTTGGTCACAACGAGAGAAGGTTGATTCATGGATCTTATGATCTCTTTATCTTATAATCGCAATAAGATCAACTGCAACAGGAAGTAGAATTTGCATATCATCAAATCTGATCACGGTATCACACTGGGGAAAGTGGTCTACCACCACTACCGCTATCATTACTATTACCACTTACTACTACTTATACCCCACACACACACACACACACACACACACACACACAGACACACGCACACACACAGACACAGACACACGCACACACACGCACACACACGCACATAACATTTGCACACACGCCAAAAAATCACTCACAACTCCACAACAAACAACTCCAGCGCACCTAACCTCAAGTACCTGCTGTAAACATTCTTGTGGCGAAGGATTTTGGTCGTGGTGTCCACAACCTGCCCGACCCCCTCAATAAATACCCCATAAGCCCCGTTTTCTGTTGACTGCCATCACGTCTCGACGCAAAAGAAGACTCAGCCACCCGCTAGCATCTAGATTGAGCAGATCTCAAACACAGACGTGTGGAGAGATACGGAGAGATGAAGAGATACATCGCGGATGTTCAGATGACAGTGTATGGACGTCCTTTTCTCCTGGAGGATGACCCTGGACGGCGGGAGAGACGCGAGACATCCGATTGTCCTTTGGAACTTCAGACTCATAATGTGAAGAGGTATGTGAAGCCGATGGCCTCAACCCGACCCATTTGTGCTACCTCTACGATGGAAAGAGTGGGTTGAATCTATGGGGTGGGTTTCGATTCGGTTGGAAAGAGAAGGTTAAATCTATGAGGTGGGTTTCGACTCGGATGGAAAGAGAAGGTTGAATCTATGAAGTAGGTTTCGATTCTCGAGCCACTATCTCGTATGTCTCGTGTCTGGCCTCCTCTTCCGTTGCTACCAGAGGGAGCGAGGGGACTAAACATGGTAAGGGGAATCCACAATTGCAATCCATCGCTGTGTCAGCAGGTTATGCTATAAAGTCCTGAGTGAGCAAAGGGGAAGGACACGTATTCAATTTCCTAAAGGAACCAAACAACATATTCAGTAGCGTTCTTCTAAATTCCCCTGGACCAAAATGTTCCGAACACTGACGATTGTGGCCAATGTTCCTTGCCATCTCATTCACATGAGGCGAACCACTGCTCCCAGATAGCTATCCACAAGCCCATTACAATGTGAGGCCAAACGAATGATTTTCAAACAATCTTCGCCACTTGATAAGGGTCATCACAGGTCACTGGACAGACTCAATTTTGTCGTTTCTTGTCTACATTTCAGTCATTATCTTGAAAGTTGACATAAAGATATTTTTTCACGCATCTTACATAATGCCAACGATACATTTGTCTTAAGCACTATCAGAGGTCAAAGGTTAACAAAAATTGCCATTATTTCACTTCATTCCAACGAATGTCGGTGAAACTCACTCAGTGACCACAACATCCTTCTTATGACCTTGGTGATTCATGGCGCAAGAGATACTTAAGGTGTTTTCTGAAGATATACTACATATGCTAGCGAAGGATGACCTTTTTCAGTTCTCTTCATCTTCATGATAGAGTTGTATACATGTGATATATATATATATATATATATATATATATATATATATATATATATATATATATATATATATATATATAAACAGCTGGCGGCAGAACAGACAGATGCCGGCAATCAACGCCGACCGTTGTGGTGAGGTAGGTAGACTCGGGAGACGGGAGGCCTAACCTCAGGGTCGCCTCTACTCTTGCCCTCACAGGTGGCAGACGAGCAGGCCCACACGCCCTCTCTCTCTCTCTCTCTCTCTCTCTCTCTCTCTCTCTCTGTCTGGGTCTCTAACTCCCTCCCTCCTTATCCATCTTTTGTTTACCTCAAGTTCCTGTCTCTCCCACCGCTATATTTTCATATCCGTACATCCTCCCCTTTTCCACTTGTTACCTGGTGTGAAACACCACTACAGAGGTGCCAGCGACGCTCCACTATCCCCCCACCACATCTCCCCCCACTGTGTATATCTCGGTTACCTGTTCGCTGGGAAGCATCTACGAGACAACGAGTTCTTCCGACTGGCTTGGATGAGTTCCCTCGGCGTTGAGACGCATCTGTCTGTGTTCAAGGAAGCGTTAAAGCTACATTGATCTACTATATACACACAGACGAACCGTTCCCGCGCCAGTGTGGGTGGATGGCACACACGGGTCGGCAGCAGATGGGGGGACACGAGGGCATAAAGTGAACACAAAAATCTCGAGGAGGAGAAAGACAGGTGGACCCAGGAGAGTCCCAGGGACCCAGCGGGACCTCGTCCAGTCTGTGAAGGTTGACAGCGCTGGTATAAAGCCAGACATGGCAGTGTAAGATGTACTTATATATATCCGGGGCATCAGAGTGCGGCCCTCAACATAGAGAAGAATAAGGAGCCAAAAAATGGAGCTTTATCCTTTGGAAAGTCAACTATAGACGGATCAATCCAGGAAAGAGGAGAAAAGACCGATTCACAGATGTGATTGGAGAGGCTTTGAACTGATGACCGGAAGGATTTGTGAATAGAAGGAATCAGATCATCACACTTATAGTTACAGATATGATTGTGGTTAAGAAATATCAAAGATAACGGGCGTCATCATAAAGATAGCAATTTATCATCATAAAGACAACAGGTATTATCATACAGATAAAAGGTACCATCATAAAGGTAACAGACTCCAGCATAAGGATAACAAGCACCATCCTAGAGATAATAGACACTATCAAAAAGATAACACAAACCATCACTAAGATAACAGGCACCATCACTGAAGATAACAGACACCATCAAAAAGATAACACAAACCATCACTTAGATAACAGGCACCATCACTAAGATAACAGACACCATCACTAAGATAACAGATACCATCATAAAGATAACAGACACCATCATACAGATAACAGGAACCATCCCACAGATAACAGACACCATCACTAAGATAACAGGATTACCTGACTTGCCCCATCGTTAATGACAGACGAATCCTCACCCATCTCTGTACTGAGATGCCAGTGATGAAACCCACATCATATTCCCTGCACTCTTGAGTGACGTATGACTTTGACCAAGTCTGCTTCAGACGAAGGGCGCAGTCAGACCCCAGGCGAAGCACATACGTGGCTAGTCGGCTCTGAAAAAAATGCCCAGAATGTGCGTGACCGGGTTCGATCCTCGTCGAATAGGCTTCCTCTTTTAATTTTTGTCCAGCTTTAGGGTTAAAAGCCATGTTGTAATTAGGTGTTCGTCCCGTGGTTACGGAGGTCGTAATGAACTGCTTAATAACTGGTCATTAGAGGGAAAAATATTCAGCCCCCTCATACCGGCTACTGCCACCACCACAAGGGGCCGAGCTAACGAACATTGCTCCCCCATCAGCAAGAATTATCGTTATCTATCTTCCTCATACACATATATCTATCGACTCATCCTTTATTGGTCTACCTATCTGCGATCCGAGCCACCATATATACCCCATTCATAGTTCTTGTATCGTGATCAATTTATTGTACATTTAAGATAGAGAGTTACGTACATAAGTATTGTTGACATACGGAAGAAGATATCGGTTCGTGTGAGTAATTTTTTTCTATTCAGTGGAACCTGATTCCTAGGGAGGGGGGGGGAGGGGTGGCTTGTTGCCAGAGGCCGCCAGAGCATCTCGTAATAAGGTAAAACGCCCGCCCAACGTCACTTTACTTTTCAATTAACGTCAGGGCGTGATGAAGATTCCCGGCCCTTATTTCACACCGAAGATTAATCGCCGGCTCCTTCCATACCCACCCGGAGCGGTCCTCTGGCATCCAAAGTCTCGCGTCCCCAGCGATGACTTCTACCACAGAACAGTTTCGTACATATACGTGAAACACGACCGTGTGATAGAGCCATCTGACATTCACAGACGCAGGGGTGGATGGAGGAGTATCTCTGCACCTCCCTCTTGCTGGAGACGAGGTCGAAGTCTACGTCGGGTGAGGAGAGAGAGAGAGAGAGAGAGAGAGAGAGAGAGAGAGAGAGAGAGAGCGGGAGGGACGGAATTTGGACCCCGCGCGTCGGGGCACGTGTTGTACGCAGGAAGTCATTAATGAATCCACGGCCGCGCGACGGCACCCGACACCCGCGCGCGTCATTATCCAGGCGCTCCTGTGTGATATCATTCCTCCCTTCACTTCCCCCTTCCCTTGCCTTGTCCTGACCAGCCCTGACCTGCTTTTAATATTTCCACCACACCAGGAGAGAGAGAGAGGGGGCAACTGCACCTCATTTCCAGCACGATCTCGAACCCAGGAGGATGAGGAGGGCGTGATGCGGAGATCCCCGGGGGGTGTGGGTGAGCACTCGAGGGAGGTGGACGCCCGGTGGGGTCGCCCGACAGGATGGTGGGCCAAAGCAGGCAATTACAAGAGGCGGGAGCTGCGCGCCGCTAATGGCCAGCCAGGTGGGTAATGCGCAGTAATTGAAAACGGGGGGGGCGGGCCGGAAGCTGCCAAGAGGCTAGTAGGTATGTGAAGGTAGCGGGGAAGTGAAGGGAGATCAAAGAGGAAGGAAGGAAGATGCGGATGATCAAAGGAAAACATACTAGCGAGAGCGAGACAAGATATCATGCACTTGAAAGTAAAAAGATATAAAACAAAAAAGAGCAATTTCAAAAGAATGGAAAGAATTAGGAATGTGCAGACAACATTAAAGAAAACGACCCCAGGCCAATGTATTGGCAAAGACAGGAAAGACAGCTAATGAAATAGATAAGGGTTCATATCACGTAGCAGGCGAGGGTGTCGAATGGCCCCATGACAGGACAGCGGAGGTAATAGACCCCCGGCAAGAAAAGACATAGAGTTCAATTAGAACAAATGCAAAGCAGTTTGACGGAGGATTAGGGTGAGAGGGACGAGGAAGAGGGGCCATTTGCTGCACGAGACATGACAGATGATGACTGGGTCAGGAAGAGGTGCCCAGCGGACAACGACAGTGTCAGGAAGAGGTGCCCAGCGGACGACCCCAGTGTCAGGAAGAGGTGCCCAGCGGACGGACGGCTGCTGGAGGTGACGAGAGACAAAGGGACGAAAGGTAAAGTGAAATCACACGTAGAGAAAAAAAGAGGTGAAAAAAAGATTGAATATTTCAGTACGATAGAGAGGAGTGGAGATGACGGATACGGGAGAGAGAGAGAGAGAGAGAGAGAGAGAGAGAGAGAGAGAGAGAGAGAGAGAGAGAGAGAGAGAGAGAGAGAGAGAGAGAGAGAGAGAGAGAGAGAGTGGGGGGTAAGGTAAGGTATTAAGAAAGGAAAAAATATTCATATATGTAAGAGAAGGGGAGACCCCTAAAAAGAATGGGACAGGTAGAATACAGGACGAATTATAGACACGAGAGATATGGCGGGGATGTGCTAAAGAAGAAGAAGCTAAAGAGAAATTGGGGAAACAGAGAAAAAACTGGGAAAATAGTGTGGAACAGCAAATACGACAGATACAACAGAAGGCGAGCGTGTGTCGCTGAGTCTAATTACAGGGAGAAAGTCCACCCCTAGAGCGACCCCTCACCCCTCCCCCCCTCCTGAACAAGGTTAAACTACAATGGGAACACACCGTCATAAACCAGCACCATCATACACTTACACGGGACTCAGGTATGTGAAGTCATAATAAGACTCATGTATGTGAATCTACCGTAAGACTCATGTACATGAGTCTACCATAAGACTCATGTATATGAATCTACCATAAGACTCATGTATATGAATCCACCATAAGACTCATGTATATAACTCTACCATAAAACTCATGTACGTGAATCTACCATAAGACTCATGTATATGAATCTACCATAGGACTCATGTACATGAATCTACCATAAGACTCATGTATATGAATCTACCATAAGACTCATGTATATGAATCTACCATAAGACTCATGTATATGAAGCTACCATAAGATTTATGTACATGAATCCACCATAAGACTCATGCATTCGTATTAGCATCAGTCTTCAGCAACACCAACAAAAGTATTTGATGAGTCTTCCATTTACTCTGTGTTGCCAAAATTCACATCAGCACCACAAAATGATCTCCAGGGAGAGCTATTCACAATATCCCTCAAATTAAAGACATTTTTTTTTTTGTTTTTACCCAGAAAATATTAACCTAATTTCATCATATATGTTTTTAATCCCATTCTGGTGTGGTAGGCTTGACAGATGGTGTGGTGGGCTTGACAGGTGGTGTGGTGGGTTTGACAGGTGGTGTCTAGTTTGACAGATGGTGTGGTAGGCTTGACAGATGGTGTGGTGGGTTTGACAAGTGGTGTGGTGGGTTTGACAGGTGGTGTCTAGTTTGACAGACGGTGTGGCAGGTTTGACAGACGGTGTGGCGGGTTTGACAGATGTCATGATGGGTTTGACAGGTGGTGTGATGGGCTTGACAGGTGGCGTGGTGGGCTTGACAGGTGGTGTGATGGGTTCGACAGGTGGCGTGGTGGGTTTGACAGATGATGTGGCGGGTTTGACAGGTGGCGTGGTGGGCTTGACAGGTGGTGTGGCTGGTTTGACATATGCAGTGACGAGTTTGACAGATGATGTGGCTGGACTGACAGATGGTGCGACAAGCATGACAGATGATGAAGCAGTGTTGACAGATGGTGCGGCAGGCTTGAGAAATAACTTACCAGCTGGTGTAGCATGCCTGACAGCTGGTGTAGCATCCGTGACAGATGGCGTGGCAACCTTGACAGATGCTATGGCATGCTTGACAGATGGTAAGGTAAAAAGGCGGACCGCCAGGCCATACCCTGGCCACCACCTGGGCCCCCTACAGCCTCCTCCTCCTCCTCCTCCTCCTCTTCCTCCTCCTCCTCCTCCTCCCACCTTATAAATAACAACGATGATTTCCCAATTAAGCGCAACATTAAGCGAGGACCACCTAACCCTTGCCCAGGTTCCGGTAGTCCAGCCCTGCGCCTCCCCTCAACTCACAGACGACGCACCAAGTGGCGTGCGTCAGCTCCAACCCTCACAGGCGTAAACATCCCCTATCCCTCCTCACCTGACCCACGACCCCTGACCCCCGATTCATTAGAGTCACATATATACCGTCTTTGCAAAAGTGGGGACAAATGGATGACCGTGTGTCGCGGGCGTATTCAAATTGGCGGTCTCGTGTTTCGCCGGGGCTCAGCCCGAGCCAACGGCTCAATTTATGGGTTATGAGACGGAGGATCGCCCTCAGGGGCAGATGAGCACTCAGGGGTGTAGGCCATATTTTAGACGCTGGATTCGGTGAGAATTAAGGTTCTTTTGGCCTGCGTGAGCTTGGCGCCCCAGCCGCCGAGGCCGAGGGACGCCTCTAGGAAGGTGTTATTGGAACCCTCTTCGAGGTGGCCAGGAGAAGACTCGCCTTTTCCTAAAATTCTTGGCCATTTCTCACACTCCTCCGGACGCTGTTGGGTTAAGACAGAGGCCACAAAAGCATGACGTTTAACAGTACTGACTGGAGGATCTTGTGAGGGGTAGGAGTGTGTGCTGGTGTGAGGTAGACTGGACTAAAAGATCGTCTATATGAAGTGTGGCTCCGGGTGACGCAAGCGGACACGACCCGATGTGAACGATGGTTCATAGCACGAACGTCCTCTTGCCTTCACCTGTACCTTATGAGGCCATAAGTTGCTGGGGGGAGGAGGAGGGTCGCCACTCGCTTTTGTTTTAACCCTCGAGGCCTCGCTCGCGTGCTCGCCGTTATCAGCGGATGTGCGAGCCAGCGGCCGGTCGCTGATGCACTCACCTCATCTCAAACACCTACATGCTGCAGGTTTCGATGGTGGGGTGGCCTTTGTGGGGGTTCATCAGAGACCCCCCCCCCCCTGAGGAGCTTAATAGGCCAAGCATCTGGAGGTCATGAGACGGTGGCGTTGCGGTGGAGGGAGCCCGGCATGCGCCGACAATTAGCGGTGCCTGTGTGTGTGTGTGGGGGGGCGCCCTACGCGCCGGACAGGTGGCCTCCCAGCACCCGTTTCCCCAAAGTGTTTTACCCTTAATTAGACGCGGCCAACACGCCCTCCGTTTTCGTTCCTCGGTGCTGTTTTAAGGGGTAACTCTCTCTCTGTCTGTCCTTTTTTTTTTTTCAGGGGTGTTTAAGAAATGTATGGGGGAAGAAGGTCTTTGTTGGTGTCGATGTTTCTCCAGTTGTTTTGCATATTGCCAATTAGTGAGTGAGTGGGTGGGTGGAGGGGTTGTGGGGGGAGGGGGGGAAGTCACTGGACACCAAGTGGATACTACACAATCCGTTTTTCTTTTTTTTTTACTTTAGCATCATAAACTTCCCACAGCGTCCGGAGATATCTGGGTCATAAACTCTCTCTCTCTCTCTCTCTCTCTCTCTCTCTCTCTCTCTCTCTCTCTCTCTCTCTCTCTCTCTCTCTCTCTCTCTCATTCGTATCGTGGAATGGGTTAAGTCCACAGCATGTGGGAAGTGAGCAGTGCGGGAGCGAAGAGCGAGAGAATGTAAAAGAGAAGATGATGATGATATGTACATGAAGGAGGAGCGAGTTACATGGATACATTGACCACGCGGATCCAACAAGGTGCAGGCGAGGTGATCTAGCCTCGAAACGACGAAAGAATTGGAGGAGGAGAGGCACATAGCAAGCGCGTAGCGCCCCCCCCCCTCCATCCCGCCCTGCCTTGAGAGAGGATCTACGTATGGTTAGATTTTGCCGAGAAAGAGAGAGAGAGAGAGAGAGAGAGAGAGAGAGAGAGAGAGAGAGAGAGAGAGAGAGAGAGAGAGAGAGAGAGAGAGAGAGAGAGAGAGAGAGAGATTCGAAGTAAAACTCTCATCTCAGACGTGGGAGCAAGTGTCTTAACCACTTGAAATGAAGAAGGATAAAGATTTCTTCATTTCTCTTAAATCACAAGACATTTTTTTCCCCGCTTCATTTCGACACAATTATCAGTTATCGTCTCCAGCGTCGCTGTAATTTAACAACTGAATTTCTCAACGGAGAAAAAAGCCTGTATAAATTCACACTTGACGTGTGGCCTGTGTCTGGGTCCTGTTTACGAGGTCAGACGACGTCGAAAAAATGCCTTTGATCGGACCAGTCCATTAGCCCCCAAGTAGGGGCCTGCAGACTTCTTCCTAGCTGCCACCATCTCCCCTCCCCACCCCTCTCTCTCTCTCTCTCTCTCTCTCTCTCTCTCTCTCTCTCTCTCTCTCTCTCTCTCTCTCTCTTTATAGCTATTTGCTGATATTTCTCCTCTACTTCCTCAATCTACGTCACTAGTTCCTTTCTTCTTTCTCTTCCTCTCTCTCTTTTCTCGACCTCTCTCCTTCCCTTCTTCCACCTCCACCTCCTCCTCCTCCTCCAGCGTGCCATTCGCCTCCTCCCCTGTTTGCTTTCATTGTCCGCTGGTGACCAGATCAAATTCCTGGGCGGGCGAGGGCGACCCCGCGCTTCCCTTCCTAGTCCCATTGTCCTTTTCCGCTTCAGTGTGTCGTACTGTTCCACGGCCGGCCTACGGCGCTGGTGGTCCGAGGGATGGGCTGGTGCAGGCAAGGCCCCCCTCTCCTTCTGGTGGGGCGCCAAGGTACTAGAAGGTCGTAGGGAGGAGGGAGCATATGTTGATGGAGTGGGGAGAGGGAGGCTGCTAATGGAAAACGAGTTGTGGGTTAAAGAACGTCAGCTACTGACGAAGGGGTGAGGGTAGTTAGTGTTAGGGAGGAGGGGGGGAGGGGGAGGTTTTGGGATGGTACTGAGGGGGAAGTTGATATAAGGGGAGGAGCAGGGGTGAATGGGGATGAGATCACCAGAAAGGAGTTGTTGGTGATGGAGGTGATGTCGTGGAGATACTCAGGGATGGAGTGGGTGAGGTGAGGACTGTAGGTGGCTAGGGATACATAGGGGATAGGGACAAGGCAACTGCTACCACAAGAGAGGATGAAGGACAGGAACCTTGTGGGAGAGAGCCATGGGAGGGGAGAGGCAGGTCTTGATGTGGGTCATCTATAATGACCAATTGACAATCTCCACATATATGACGTATCATATGTCAAATATAAATCTTTCTAACGTTAACTGATGAACGTAATGACTCTTTATTTCATTATCGGAATATCACTATAGATTACACTCTTCAGAGACGAGCAAAAAATTACATCTCAGTGAATCGTAAATGAAAGGGAGTACGGTCGTGTCAAAGAACTTCAGGGCACTCCACCCTCTCCTTGCTCCTGAGTACAACGCAACCTTGAAACTGTAGGAGCCACTGGATTATGGATCTTGGAAGTGTATGATAATCTAGAACTAATCATCAGTCCAAAATAAGTTGAAAGTGGAAATGTAAAACATCCTCTTCAAGTGTAGAACATTTTCTTCAGCTGTAAAACATTTTCTTCAACTGTAAAACATTTTCTCCAACTGTAAAACAACATCTTCTTCATCAACGTCAATCCGTCTGCCTCCAACCTCCTCCCCTCGGGCCGAGTCCCTCAAAACTCCTGACAGATTCCTTCAAAAATAAACCTTTTTGCTCACTTAACTACAAACGATGATACTCCTACATCAACATGCCTCATTCAGCGTGGGGTTCCCCCCTCCATCACAGACCGTAACCCACTGCCTTCCATTACGGAAGAAAGAAAAAAAAAAAAATATAAAGAATGAAACTTTCTAAATGTCGCCGATGAGTGACCTGGAAATATTGGGTTCAAAGGGGATTTTCCGCTTACATAAGCCCGGGTTGTATTGAAGGCTGGGCTCCAAGTGGCCATGCCCTCCCTCGCTCTACTGTGTAATGGAGTTAACAATTAAGATGCCGGTATAAAAAAAAAAAGGAGGTTAGCTACCTACATTCCTTCAACATTTTCCATATCTTTACCTTCATTCATGTCACTGAAGGTAAAACTTCAGTGTAGATAGAGTGCCTTCAGAAGAGAAAATGTTGGAGACGCGTAGGTAGCGATGTCTTGACTTAGGTAGCGATGCCTTGACGTAGGTAGCAATTTCTTGACGTAGGTAGCAATTTCTTGACGTAGGTAGCGATGTCTTGACGTAGGTAGCGATGCTTTGACGTGGATAGCGATGCCTTGACGTAGGTAGCGATGCCTTGACGTGGATAGCGATGCCTTGACGTAGGTAGCAATTTCTTGACGTAGGTAGCAATTTCTTGACGTAAGTAGCGATGTCTTGACGTAGGTAGCGATGCCTTGACGTAGGTAGCAATTTCTTGACGTAGGTAGCCGAATTTTTTGAGGACGTCTTGTGTTGCAGGATGTTGTGGTGTTGCGACAGGTCGTCCTGTGTCGCAGACCACTGTCGTGTTGACTGAACTGAGTTGCGAGGAATTGTTGATTTGAATCTAACCCTATGTTTTACTCTTGTGTTGCCAATGTTGCCAGATCACTTGTATTTCTCCCTGACTACGATAATAGATTTGTGTTCAATATATCGTATCTGAAGGATAGTTCGTTTTCTATAATCACAACTTCTTATTCATTCATTTCACTGACATATATGAAAGTCCATGTTTTCCTCTACAACAACAACACACCCGGGATATGTTATGTCATCCGCTCAACACAGCTGCAAAGGAGAAATTCTCCACATTCCAAGAATTCTAACAAAGGCTGTGTGAGTCCCGAGCGAAATGCCAGCCACGGTATGACTTGAGGTAGCCCCCATACTGCTGGCTGTGTGCCCTTCCCTCCCTCCCTCCTGCTTTACGATGACCATCTCCCTCTTCATTGTGCCCGTGATGTCCTCAAAGTATATATCTTACATTTGAATATATATCCAGCACTTGAATATTATCTCTGCCTGCTTGAGGTTACCCCGCGAGTGAAAAGTCCATCCTCTCCCTGCTGCAGAGTTCAGCGCAACCCCGGGCTGCAGGAGCCCCTGGAAAACGAGTCCTGGGTAAGATCAGAACCCTTTCATAAAGTGGGTCCAGGATCATTCATGATCGTAATCCCTCCTCCTACATTGGGTTTCACACCTGCACATCAGGGCTGGAACAGGCCTTATCAAACGTCTCGCCCACAACTGCCAGCCCTTCACCAGGTAAATTGAAATTTATATACCAAAAAAATTGACCATTATGAAAAAGCAAACGTCTTACGCATATACGCATTTACCTTCAGCATCCTCCTCCCACACACATCGTCGGGCTGATCCACCAAGCTATCCACCTGTCCCGCCGATTGTAGCTACCAATACGGCGTCATCTGCATACAGCAACATGTGGGGCAACTTCCAATCTGCCTCTCAGTGGTTGAGAACTACACCATAGTCACCCATTCCTCGCTCTCATCTCACTCAATGCCTAATTCACGAAAAAAAACAAACCCAGCAAAGCATTAAATTGCCATCACCGTACCAGTAACAGCAAGTGGAGAGTTGGACCCCAGCCTACGCTGCCGGGGAAAGGCGTACGGTCATTGTGTTTCCCCTGACCCGTCACGGTACGATAGTTTCGGCATCTCCACCCACCCACCGATCCTTTCCTCTATTCCCTTTTTCTTATGTGCCAATCAAGGCCGATCGTCCCCCACTTTTTGTCCCCCTACCATCGCTTCATAGTACCCGGAGCCATAAATCCCCCTCTGGCTTCACACTATAGACACGTAAGACGTAGGCTGCAATAAACGGAGGTTGCAACGCGAACTGAGCAAGGCGGGCGGCGAGATCTGAGAGAGGAAGGCGTCGGAAGGTCGGTCATTAAGCCCTCTGTCACCACTTAGGGAAGGGTAGGACTCGCCTTTTGTCCCTTGGCCAATATCTGCGGGGAAGGTCAAGAGGCTATAGCATGAGGGGGTAAAATGATTGGGGGATGAGGAGAGGGAGTGGGGGTTGTAGGAAGGAGGTGGAGGGCGTGGGTAATCCAAGCTTAAGCGACGACGGGGAGTCACCAGCGACACCTGCGGCCGACTGGCGTCCTAGAAGGAAAAAAGTGGACGATGACGTAACAAGGCGGTAAAACAAATGTCAAATGAGTAACTGCTGTCTCCTACGAACGCTTATTCAATCAATGATTATAATCTTAGAGCGACAAACGCTTTTTAGATTCATCTGAAAGCCAAACGACCACTAAATAAGGAAATGAGCCACCAGCAGCAAATTCTACACCTAGAAAGTAAATGTTAATCGGCTTGCGTTGCTGTATCATCTTCGTCTGTTTTTTTTTTCTTTTTAAGTCACGCATCATCCTCGTATTTCAAGACTGGGAGTGGGATATTGCTCTTTAGCTTCCACTACCCATCTGGAGGCCTTTTTTGCGGCAAGAATATGAAGGAATGCCCCCCCCCCCCAAAAAAAAGGGTTAGAAAGCGAAATATTCGGGTCAGGAGTTCGTTAACATTTCATCATTCTACGAAGGCGTCTACCCCACCGGGCGCTAACTCGCTCGCTGGTCGATCGGTTCTCACCCACACACCAACGTGTAGTTGCCAGATGCTGCTGTCTGGACGAATCATAACAAAAATAGTGACATAACTTCTTTGGCAAATTGTACGTATTCATATATATATATATATATATATATATATATATATATATATATATATATATATATATATATATATATATATATATATATATATATATATATATATATATAGTCGGATAGGAATGCAGTTTCATCGAGAATCCTCGCGCTCCAAAGGAATCCATCAATTCCATGCTACTGCTTGGAGTGCAAGCTATCTTGAAAACACTGCAGTAGCCCCATGAGAGAGGTCTTGGGGTCCTGATCTATGCGCACATACCAAGATGAGGGACGGGGCAACATGAGTATCAAACTCTGACCTCGTAATAAGCTACAGTGATTTTGCAAATACCAATCACACATGCATGAGTGTAGAACTCCCTCCCCATATTTTACAGGTAGGCAATTACAAACACACACACACACACACACACACACACACACACACACTTTAACTAGTTGTTGCAATGTCATGGTAGAGAGATATTTTCTCTGAGGGTCAAATATATGTGTACGTATGTGTGTGTGTGTGTGTGTGTGTGTGTGTGTGTGTGTGTGTGTGTGTGTGTGTGTGTGTGTGTGTGTGTGTGTGTGTGAACTCGGGTTGTTCTGGGTCACCTGTGGGGTCGCTAAACCCCTGGCTAAGCCACCTGACCCCTCCCTGGGGAGACGGGTCAATGTGCTTGACCTCAAGTGACCTCGAATTCACCTGACCGTGTAAGATGCACCTGACGACGCGTCCTTAAACACAGACGGATGAGAGGCCGAAGCAGGATGTCCCATGAATGCGGGATGTTAGACTTTATTGTGTCTTATCAGAGAGGCTGATGACTCTGCATCTGGAGAATAAAGAAAATGGGTTGAGGTGGGAGGTGGGGGAGGGGTGTTCTCATCTGCATGTGTCGTGCTTGGACTTATTAGTCCTGGGAGAGTGGTCCTGGGAGAGTTGTCTTGTGAGAGTGGTCCTGGGAGAGTGAGCCTGGGAGACAGCGTTTCAGTTAGACTAGCCCTGGGAGAGTGGTCCTGGGAGAGTTGTCTTGTAAGAGTGGTCCTGGGAAAGTGCCCCTGGGAGACAGTATTTTAGTTACTCGTCCTGGGAGAGGGGGTCCTGGGAGAGATGTTCTGGGAGAGTGATTCGCTCGCATGTCTCTCATCAAATTCTCATCCGACCAGTGTTACTGATGTCCACAGAACGGAAGCAAGATAGAAAATACCTGTCGGGCTATTTTGGATTTTACCATAGCCACTAGATCGAAAATATTTCCTTAATATAAGACAATATGATATCAAACGTTCACTGATGACCCATGTGATATACGTACTTTACTATAGCGTGATGTGAGATGAGTGTGTGTGTGTGTGTGTGTGTGTGCGCGTGTGTGTGAAGGTGTAGCTGTGCAGAACACATCAGAGGCAGGGCAACAATAATACAACCTTCCGTGCTGAGCTTGACCACCGACCATATTCCCAAAGGTCAACTCAGGTCAGGTCATCCGCACCCACAAGCAATACAATCAACGCCACACCTGACCTGCAACTGGTACTATACACTGTGTATTAGTATAACAGTGGGACAAACAACCACTGACATTCCACTGTGTATATATGATGTATAGGTTTGTATATGGATGTGTGAAAGAGACAGACGAGGAGGGTAGATGTCTTGAGGATGAAAGTGGGCAATTCTAAAGAGTTTCGAACTCCACGAACACAGTTTCGAACGCCGTGAACCAGTTTCAAACGCCGTGAACACAGTTCCGAACGCCGTGAACACAGTTTCGAACGCCGTAAAGACAATGAAGCGCTTCGAAGACAAGTCGAGGCTTCATTTGTCCTATACTCCTTGTTCTCGGCTCTTCCCAGCCCCAGTCCATCCATGTGTCTTCACACCCTCCTTGTTCTTCTGCCTCCACTCTACTCAACCATCGCTAAAATCCAAAAGGAGAAATGATGTAGAAATGGGTAATGAAAGAGTGATCAATTCTGATCATAGGATGGGATCTGTGCAGGGTCATCATGGTCCGAAATTTAATGTGAAACAAGACCTTACTCTTTAACAATCTCTCACTCCTTGACACCACACCTCTCACTCCCTGACACCCCTTTAATCCTTGAGATGCCCCCACTCATTGGCGCTTTCTCACTCCTTGACGCCCCTTAACTTAATAACACTTTTAGAACAGTCAAATCCCCCATGAAGGTGCTCACAGGAAACCGAGAGGATAGAAACTATCACAGAATACATAGCATATAGATTACTCTCACAGGTGAATATAGCAGTGTGTATATATATGATAAACCGTGGCGACCAATGCAGTTAATACTATAGTCAGCAACAACAATTTTCGAACCAACACTACCCTACCCTTACGGTAGGGGCGAACCGGACATTGCCCGGGGGGTCACTCAACAACCCTATGGCCACCTCCACGTTTAGGCATCAAATTAGTAAAGATCATTATCAACCTAGACATCGTTTAACTATCTCTCTAGAAGGCCCTGAAGGCCATTACAGATGACCCAAACGTGTAAGCATCATGTCGAGCACGAACTGCCATACCTCCATGCAGTGCCACACAGCCTTCCTATGGGTCCCACAGGCCACTAACCACAGCCTGACCCAGCTGCTCTCACACGCTGCTGTGAGCAACCTACCCATTGATGTCAACTAATTACCAATCACCGCAATTATCTTATCGAGTGCCAGGGGGTGCGGCGTGCCCAGCACCGTGAGAGACGCAAGACAAATCCTAGGACATAGCGCGGCATATGATCACACCTCAGACAGCTGCCTGGTGAACCCCTGCGAGAGATGGCGAGGCGCACTTCTGATGGTGGTGGTGGTGGTGGTGGAGAGAATGTTGGAGGTGACAGAAAAGAAGAACGAATGATGGTGTGTGTGTGTGTGTGTGTGTGTGTATGTGTGTGTGTGTGTGTGTGTGTGTGTGTGTGTGTGTGTGTGTGTGTGTGTGTGTGAAGGAGAGGGAACGATGATGTCAAAGACAATGAGGGTGATAGAGATGGTGATGATGGTGGGAGAGATAGTGATGATGGTGGTAGAAATGGCGGCGATGATAGTGATGATGGAGGACGATGGGAAGATAATGGTGGAGATGAGGGAATGAGGATGCTAGTGGTTGGGATGAGGGAATGTACCTCCCTCTACAGACGGTGGCTGTGAGGGAATGATGAATGCGAGGATGAACATCAACTTATGATTATGTTTTTGCACGACGTTAAGTCAGGAATGGTTGCCTAGTTAGGGCAAACAAATGAGCAGCGGCAGACAGTCCTCTGGACCAGCAGCCGAGGTGTTAGGAAGGGTAGACACTACTCTGGACCACCAAACAGACTGCACTGGACCAGCAGGTGATGTACCAGCAAAGGTAGACACTGCTCTGGACCAGCAGACAGACTCTTCTGGACCAGCAGGTTGTGATGTTGCAACAAGCATCCTTTGCCTCGCATTAACATCATGCACAGAAAATTCTTTGCAACTCATTCATGTGTGTGCGTGTGTGTGTGTGTGTGTGTGTGTGTGTGTGTGTGTGTGTGTGTGTGTGTGCGCGCGCATCATCAACAGCAGACGAGCGAGTGGTGTTGAAGCATGAGGTGGGTGAGGAGTGAGAGATGAGGGACCACGGATGCACGTGTACACACACACACACACACCAAAGCCTCCACCATTCACATCCTCGTCTGCGCACGTCATCAAGACCCTCGCACACGCCCATATCCGCCTGGTCCTCAGTAAGAGCTCTGGATGTTGGTGGGGGTAAAAAAGACACACATTATGGACGATCGACACAGAGGAAGTGTATTGTTGGAGGCAGCGTCTGGTGGGGACGGACGCGCGCACGTACCACTCCACTGACACTTACTTCAGCTATTACGAATAAAAGTGTGACCCTCTGAAGACCTTAAAAGTATGTTGGTCTTACTGAAACTTTTCCAGTGAGGTTAGTAAACTTAGACTCAAATTGAGTAAAACTTCGTAGATAATCTAAAGACTGTCATAATCTAGATCCTAATTGACATAGATTTGATGTTCATTATCTATCACAGATAACATTATAATCTACGACTTTTCATCCAACAGCATCTTGAGAAAGTCTTCTGGTTATTGGAAACTGGATTCCAGGAACCCGGAACGGAGGGTGCGTGATTCCTTCGGGCCTGGACTGAGGGTCTGCAGTAAGCGTAATGACAGGAACAAATTTGTCTCAGTTTAGCCTGATGGAGTTAAATCCTGCTCTCGGAATGTCAAGGTCTGGCTGGACGCGTGTGAGGACCCAGGTCCTGATGAGCGATGCGTCTTCATCTTCGAAATCGAGATGAGTGACTGATGAATGGAGTAATCTTGAGAAGTAACGAATGAGTAATCTGGCTGATTAATCAGTGAATATCCTGAGTCATGATGAACTATTCCTCTTACAATATTCATCAAATATTCAACAGGACTCGGTTAAACTAGCAATGGAGATTTTAGGTTTGCCAAATATTGCCGTCAACATGATTACTGTCCGAAAGGCCGAGAGACAGACGACGCCCATATGCCCCCCATGGATTGGTGAGGACGTCAGTGAAGACCATGATGGTTACTGGAGCAATGCAGCCGACGCCAGTGTTAGAAAACGCTGAGCTACGTTCTGAAAGAAGAAGGACATGATCATGGCGGCACAGTACGGCAGGAGATAAGACACGACGCTTCCGTGAAAAGTGGTTCCTGCTCTTATCTGCAGTCACGGGAGCGGCCGTAACCCATGATAACAGTGAGATGTGAGAAGTATGAGTCTTAATCGTCCATCAAACTGGGCCATAAGTGGCCGCGTGATGAAAGGGAGGAGTATTCATATCAGGGTGGTTCTGGGCGCAGCGGGAGGGGGTGAGTTGTCTTCAACCCGGCCGGCCCCAGCCGGCTACCGGAACCCCCCCGTGTGTGTGTGTGTGTGTGCCTCTCCGTCCCATTCATTTAACTTCCTCCATCTTCCAGGTTCCCACCAGAGGGCCGGGCCGGGCCATTCCCAGCCGGTCGCTGCTCATTCCTGTTTTGATTCCCTGGAATGCGCGTGTGTCTGTGTGTGTATGTGTGCGTGGATTCCTGCTCCCAATTATGGTGTCGCGTTACAAGATGAGTGGCTGAGTTGGTGGGTATGTTAAAAAGAGAAAGGAGGAGGAGGGGGAAAGGAAGGCTGGAGAGAGTGGTTAGAACGCGACGATTATACCGTGTGAGAGAGAGAAATCTATTCTTCGTATGAATGATCATTTAATTTCCAGGTATGTCGGGGGATAATTATATATGTAATTATTCGCATGTCAGAGGTACATGCTTCAGCAGGGGGTGGGGGAGGGGAAAGACTCTCCAAACATTTACATGGAGCTGGTGAAATGTGATGCTGCTGGGAGAGCGAATGGCAGATGTTCACCTGGGGAGAAAGAGAGGGAGCTCAGATACCTGCACCTCACTACCTCCCCAGCAAAGTGTTCAACAGGCAGCAGAGGCTGGCTGGCAGCCGGACGACCACCCCCTGCAATGCCTGTGACGGCCACTACCATACCCAGCCCCCGGCAACGGTGGAATACAGACGCACATGCGCACAGTCACCCACGTCATCTGATAGAGTAATGTGTGTCTATAACGCAGAGAAAAAGAGAAGAAATGAACCCTGTCTCTTTCAGTAATGGTCTGTGGTATATTCCCACATGTCTCTCTCTCTCTCTTCATAACCAAAGGGACATTACAGACTCATCTGATCGAGTTTACATGAGTGAGTGTGAGTATACTGACTCACCTGATCGAGTTCACATGAGTGAGTGTGAGTATACTAACTCATCTGATCGAGGTCACATGAGTGACAGTGAGTATACTAGCTCATCTGATCGAGTTCACATGAGTGAGTGTGCGTACACTGACACCTGATCGAGTTACATGAGTAAGAGTGAGTATACTAACTCACCTGATCGAGTTCACATGAGTGAGAGTAAGTATACTGACTTCAGGTCACGCCATCTACTCGATCTATCTATCTATTCCCTCATTCTCTTGTCTCTCACATCCCTCCTCACTTTCCTCTCATCATCCAACTCGCCTTCCTCACACCATCCATCTCACAACCACCTCTCACCACCCATCTCATCCCCGCCTCTCATAACCCAACTCATACCCCTCTCATCTTCCATAACACCTCGCCCTCTCACCTGCCATCTCATACACCCCTCTCTCACCTCCCATCTCACGCTCCTCTCACCTCCCATCTCACCCTACCTCTCACCACCCATATCTCTCCCCTCACATCTCGTCTCCCATCCTCACGAACCACGAACAAGCGTTTTTCCTCGATCATTACAACACCACCACCACAGGTCACATTACCCATAATAGTAACGAGTAACGCCGTGGTGGTAACACTGGTTACCGGCCGTCGTAACATACCGTCACACAACTGACAGACAGGTAAGGCAGAGTGATCACACACCACTCCAGCCTTCATCTGAAGCCTCCACAACAATCACCCATGATCCCCATGATCCCCGCTACACTCAAAATAGAAACAAAATCTATGAAATGGATTAGTAATTGACGATACAACCCCAGCACTAGAACGCCGTAGACCATCAACAACCACCACTACCACAATCACCCTCGCTGTTATTAACATCATCATCATCTACCACACACACTGCTCCCGGCTACCACATCCACAATACCCCCCTCCCTCCCTCCCCCACCACACACACACACACACACACACACACACACACACACACACAGAGCCACGCGCTTCCGTAACCCGAGCTGCTTCCGTGGGGATCCGCACCGAGGACGGCCGGCTGCGAAAATTGGATCCGGCACATACCGGCGCCTGGGCATGTGCCCCTGGTGTGTGTGGGGGGGGTGTTGGGGGAGGAGGAGGGTTATGGGATGCGCTTTCGGAGCGGTGGTGATGAGAGAGAGAGAGAGAGAGAGAGAGAGAGAGAGAGAGAGAGAGAGAGAGAGAGAGAGAGAGAGAGAGAGAGAATAGCGGGCAGCAGTTGTGAATCGCGCGGGAGTCTGGTGAGAGATCCTGAGCGACGGGGTTCGTACTCCACAAAATCACAGTGGGACTCGGGCACGCATCTGAACTCCAGTCATGGTTTTATAGGCCGTCTAATTCCAGAGATGACGGACGGACGGACGGACGGAGACCACGAACGGACGGACGGACGGAGACCACGAACGGACGGACGGACGGAGACCACGGACGGACGGACGGACGGAGACCACGAACGGACGGACGGACGGAGACCACGGACGGACGGACGGACGGAGACCACGGACGGACGGACGGACGGAGACCACGGACGAACGGACGGACGGACGGGCGGAGACCACGGACGGACGGACGGACAACGCCAAATGATAGATTCGTTGATGTATTCCCCTCACGGACGTGCATCCTATCCAATCATCATTGACGAGGTCAAGGAAGCATGTGTCCCATCTTTTATGACCTGTAGTTCGTCATAACACCGGCGCACCGCTGGGCACTCGATGAGCTGTCCCCCAGAGCAAGGAGAGGTTAACATAAGGGGTTAGGTTATCATAACAAACGTCATCTTTCATCGTTAAAATTAGAACGAACATTTCTTGTCTGTTATTCGTCGTGGTCGTCCATGATCAGCCAATAATATAGTCAACGATCACCCACAACAGAAAATAAAAGAAACATTATTCTTTATCGAACCAGAACTAAAAAAAAATACTGATAAGTACATTTATCTTAAGACTCAGATACTCAACATTATTTTAAAAAAAATGACGAATAGAAATATAGTTTTCATGTGACACCATTGTTACTGTTACTTTGATAACACTTCAAGCATCCAATGACGCTCCACTACCTTCGGAAGAATGACCGTAACGTAGCCTTCGTACGATTACACCGCTTGATTCTTGTACACTTTCGCGCAAGTACGAAGAACTCTGCCAAGCTGGAAGGTGCTGGGATGACACAATTATCAGAAACGACCGCTTATCATCCCTGTGTAACACACTGTTTAGTTTGCAGGGGATCCAAACCACGAGAGCAAGACATCATAAACCGTTCTGTGATTTTGAGACAACTGAGGCCTACTTTTGTGAGCTGTGTCTAGACTCGAGTGCTCACAGAGGAGGAGTGAAAGTACAGGTGATCAAGTAATTCACCTCAAGTGTATATCTAGAGTTGGGAATGAATCCTACGTTCTCCTGATTCCTCACTTTGTACCATCGCCCCCTCACCACTCAAGGCAAGGTGGCAGGTAGAGGACATACCCAAGTTGGTATACCGAACACATTAGTCTGCGAAGCTTACGTGGTGTACTATGTTTGTCTGAATCATAATATCTCTCAAGATTACTTACTCGGGAGGTCAAGGGTTGTTACCTTTCGTAAGGTGACTTCTTCACCTTGATATCCACTTGGTTCATCTCCTAGGGCCTCACGCATCATAACAGTCCCACATACATGAACAGAACATGTGCAGTACAGGTATACGTAAAACCTTTGAAGTCCCCCTACTATTGTCTTGAGTCCCTTCTCGTACACTACCTTATACAAACACCAGGAATACTCCCTTTATCATGAAGTCCCCAAGTGATCCATGATTATATTCACTGACTCCTTTATGTCTTGAACATGCATTCACATCACAGGTCTTCCTTACTGCTTCCCACACAGATCCTCCGCCAGCACTAGCTCCTCCTCCAGTGTGTGTGTGTGTGTGTGTGTGTGTGTGTGTGTGTGTGTGTGTGTGTGTGTGTGTGTGTGTGTGTGAGTCATACAAGCCCTCATCACTGTCACTCCCGCCCTGTTTTGCCATTCTCCGAAGACGCAATTTATTTTCGTCTTCCTTTAAATGAAAAGAAATTCCGGACGTCCCAAAAGATTTTATCATCTCGACCGGAGAAGGCGAGGATCACCTGGACGAGCAGAAGGCGTGGCCGCTGCTTTGATATGATCTTAGCGGGAGCAAGACAATCGTGTGGTTGTTTGGCCTCGCAAACTCCGTTTTGTTCTGGCTCCTGCCCGAGTTCCTTCTCTTCTTCCTCAGTGGGAATCCAGACGAGCATCCTGTCTCTCATTCTTCTTCCGCTGCCTTGTGGTTCTCTCGCACCTGAGAATGCGGCGTCGCCACTCTTCTTCAGCGGCGGCACCCTACCACCACCACCTCCTCCTCCTCCCCCTGCTCACCTGAGGCTGGCTCTCCCCCCCACCTTCTCCTCCTCATTAAAGTTCCTGCGATTATGTTCCTGAGGAGCGTCGTCGCTGCTGCTGCTGCCATGCCCCCGAGATCCTATACCAAAAGCCCGGAGGATATCAATGTTCCGGTGGGACCCCGCCCAGGCATTCCCGATGAAGAGGGGGAGGAGGAGGCGGAGGAGGAGGAGGAATTCACTCCGACGTAATAGAGACCCCTCAGCCAATCGCATGGAGCCTCCGTCCACCTCGGCCAATGAGGGAGCGCTACCGGGCTCTTGACGATCAAAATACCTGAGGGTGTATTCCCGGTCTGGGAGCGTCACGTGACTTCTCAGACCAACACCTGGGAATGCGCTCACACAAAAGCCAAGTGCCTTGGATTGTGTATTGGGATCAAGAGAGCGCCACGCAATCCAAGATATGTTGGGTGAATACAGATGGGAATGAGTGGCGTCTCTCGCCCTTACTGGAACTCTCTTTTGTACCCCCCAGGACCCGTCTTCCTCTCCATGTCTTCGAGGGACCTTGCGGGGATGAATGGGGAGTCAGAGGCTGCCGGGCGCTCCTCTTCACCGAGGGTGCGATGTTTACCCATGAATGGTGACCCATCGTCTGTCTGAATGGGAGCAGCTGGTGCCTCCTGCGTGAGTGTCTCTGAGACTACCCCTTTTGCCGTGCCCCTCCTCCTCCTCCACCTCCTCACAAGCGCAATCTTGGCGAACACCTGGCAAACCTGCACCACAGCCTTACCACGGCGTCTCCACCTTCTGGAGTACATCTAACGTGCCACTCAGGGACCTACTTCTCATTCCGTCCCCCGTTACGCTCCAGTTGACACAGGGCGTCGAACGGGGTCACTGATAAGGGTACTATAAGGGTATTACCTTATCCCTACGTACAGCAAGTGTAATGTGTACAAGCTCTGGTAACACTACCCCTTGGTCCCGGTGTATGGCAAGGGTCATGTGCACAAGCCTTCTACGATAAGGGTTATCATCCGGAGAAATTGTACTTGCAAAGAAGATGTATTCACCAAGGTATCGAGAGACAACAGGTCAGGATACTTTGAGGTGACCGATCTTGTGTGTCTTGGAGACTCGATCAAGATGGAATGAAACATGACAAGATCAGTTAGGGACGAGTGGCTTTAGGACCACTTCGACGAAAATCTCTCCTTTGTCTCTCTGGAATTACGACCCATCGAAGAGCTATGGAGAACGCAACAAAAATACTTGAGAGATGAATCGTGTCATTTCCAGACTCATGGAGATGAGTCATGTCATTTAGAGATACTTGGAGATGAATCATTTAATCTCCAGATACTTAGGAGATGAATCATGTCATTTCCAGTGTAGCTGTATGGAGATGAATCATGTCACTTCTAGTGTAGCTATATGGAGATGAATCATGTCATTTCCAGACACTTGGAGATGAATCATGTCATTCCCAGATACTTGGAGATGAATCAAATCATTTCCAGTGTAGCCATAGTTACTTTTTCATTTCCCAGAGCATTTGCCGATCCACACACCAGCAGTGGTCGGTCGCCTGTGTTTGAATGCAGAGTTTTTCTCTCTCTCTCATTGAACTATTTCCTGTTCCTTTCCCTCCCTCTCCCTCTCTCTTTCCCCTCCTCACCCTTCAGCCATCCCGGCTCCCCCTTCTAGATGCCATGGGAATAAAAATCATGGAAACGCGTCCGGTGACAGTGTTGTGTCAGCTGCAGTCCCACCCACCCACCACCTTCCCTCCCTCCCTCCCTACTTCTTGCCCGTGCTCGCACGTGTGCCCGTGCTCCAGCACGTGCAGCAGCAGGCCACGTGCTGCACATTCCTTGAGCGGCCCCACTCGGTCCGCGGTTCAGGTCAACGCCTCAAGTCTTTTCATCTTCATCTTTACGATCAGGGAATCAACAGAAGAGCTACCTACAGTGGTAGCAGCAGTGCCTTCCATCAGAGGTAGTACAGGGTTCAAACGAGAGTCCAATGTGATGTATATGAAATATTTGAATGGAATCATTAGCCTTTTATGCACCACTTCGCCGCAGTGATGGCTCAGGACCACGGCAGATGAAAAGAGCCGTGTATGCATAAACTAAAGCACACAAGAGCCGAGGTGGTGCTACCATTCAGTTCTAAACAACAAGCGTGGGAGCAGATGTGTGCTTCATGGGGAGCGGCTGTCTGCTGTGTGGGGCAGTGGCCTATCTCCTACGTGGGGGAGAGGCTGTCTGCGGCACAAGGAGCAGCCGTTGTGTTGTGGGGCACGACATTCCGAGCATGAGAAAGGAGTTGTAGATTCTGTCTGTTGTTGAATATCGACATCATGCCTCCGTCCTCACACACACGAAGGTGGATCAAGATATCAACCAGGTATAATGGTATGTGCACAGGAGGTCCACACCCTCTCCCATCCTCCTCTCCATCCACTCAAAATCCTCTTCTGGGTGCTATACCATACGCCTCACTCGGGTGTAGTGTGCCATCCATCCAACCTCTGCCAGGCAGGTGGGTTCGTAGATCTCTATTACCAACGTCTGTGTTGGGGAGGACTTTTACATCTGCCGTCATCACCACGTACGGAGGGGGCTTATCTAAAGACGCCAGTGGCTGAGGATCACTGAGAGAGTGAGATGAGCACTGAAGGTCCCTGAAGGAGGTACCCAGACATCACGAATATCGAGGGAAGGTTCAGACCTTCACTACCTCCTCCTACACCGACTACTACCGCCCGTCATTCTGGGGTTGGACGGGTCATCTGGCTCCCCAGCGGTGCCAGCATGTGCCACACGCGCGTTCCCCCGCGGTGCCAACACGTGCCACACGCGTTCCCTCCCCACCCCCCCGTGGTGGCAACCCGTGCCACATATGTCATGTCAAGTGGGGTTATGCCTGGGACCTTGTCAACACAGGGAAGGTCACAAGAGATATGTACGGGTATAAACAAGAGGTCGTCTCTCGTGTGAGATTATCTTCGTATGTCATGATAAACCCCAATGTTCTGTATTATCAGTAGGGAAGAACGTCCTTATGCAGGCCTATATAAGAAGAGAGTATCTAAACACGAAGTCAATACAGTGAGAAGTTAATGAGGGTCGAGAACAACCCCAAAAATCCATCACCCAAATTATGAAGGAGTGAACTGACGCACTGCAATACATGGCACACACAAGGATTACTTCACAAAGGCAAAAGAATTTCATAGTCACGGGCACCATTAGGTATCATTACATGAACTGGTGATTAATGTCATCATCCCTGTCGAAAATTTCAATGCAGTGTGACCAAGTCAGCGTCATCACTATTGCGGAAGCAGTGTGACCAGAATGCACTCGTCTCCATCGCACTATATACAGGTCACATCCCTTCCAGTACCAGTGGAGGTCTAAAGCAACCTGGGATTTGTCCTTGTATATCCCAGGTCTGACCTGTGTTCCTCCCTCCAGTCGTCGGGTTGGGTTGACCTCAAACAGCTGACCTCTCTGTACTTCCTGCCGGGGATTCTTAAGGTCAAATTAGGGTCATAGTTCACAGTAGAACAGGGGGATGTAAGGTCATTTGGAGGTCAAGTTACGAGGGGCTCTGGTTGTGGTTAATGCTAAGCTGTGTGTGTGTGTGTGTGTGTGTGTGTGTGTGTGTGGGCTATACTAACAAGTTCGCGTGATGCGTTTTTGTTCATATCTCGTGCGAATCGTCTCCTGCTGATAGCCAAGGCTCTTATCAGCGGATCAGGTTAACCAATCATCCAGTGTCCTACAGAGGTTTAAGCACGACGTTTCGTAGCGACATAGACATAGATATGAAAGGAGGCGTTGGGAGAAAACGTCGCTGGAGGGGAGTCCTTGTCTTCTGGAGTCACACAGCGATGGAAATGAGTTGGGGTGCGCTACCGGTGCAGCCATGGGCTCAGCCGCTCTTCCTTCGTACGCTCTCTCTCTCTCTCTCTCTCTCTCTCTCTCTCTCTCTCTCTCTCTCTCTAGTCTACTAATGTCTCTTATTTCAATGCTTTCCACGATGCCTTCCCTCATCTCTCGATGCTGAAGGCGGAAGGGGACGGGGGGCGTTGTGCACTCTACAGTGGAAATACTTTTAAACTTCGCCTGGTTGGCTGCTCCGTGCCCGCAAGTGTAGTCTTAGCCAATCTATGGAGAAGTTTGGGATCATCTCGCCACCTTGTCTTTCTTCTGTCTACGTTCGAGGCCGCAGTCACGGACGAACGTTCACATCAGGGCCGAGTCTTGATTGGAAATTACAGATGATTGTGAAAGGGAAAAACGAAGAGACAAGGGAAAGTACTTACGAATTTTGGAGGAAGTGAAAAACCTGCCTCAGTGCCGCCTTTATCTGCTTTAAATACGAGGCCTGATCACATTATGAATGCAGGAGGTCATGAGATAATGCGTAATGTACCTATGATAGGCTGAAGGCAATGGGTAGATGCTGTTCGCCCAAAGTAGCCAGACATAAAGCCACGACTATTCTGACTGGGTGTGGCCAGATCTCCACCCTGTGATAATGCGGGTGTTCCTGCAACGTTCCCGGGTGTCACCTTTGTATACAAACTCGACACAGCATCTATCTAGCACACGAGGTATGACTCAAACGTGATCTGAAGTGTTTTTAAGATGGCTCTTTTGGTCTAGCTCTGTACCGTGGGACGTACGGCTGTGAGAGAATACGCTGTGTAGCTGTGGGAGTCTACCCTGTGTGGCTGTGGGAGTCTACCCTGTGTGGCTGTGGGAATCTACACTGTGTGGCTGTGGGAGTCTACACTGTGTGGCTGTGGGAGTCTACACTATGTGGCTGTGGGAGTCTATACTATGTGGCTGTGGGAGTCTACACTGTGTGGGGCTGTGGGAGTCTACATTGTGTGGGGCTGTGGACGTCCATATTGCATGGTTGTAGGCGTCCATTCTGTATGACTGTGGGAGTCCACAGTACGTGGCTGTGTCTGTCCGTAGAGTATATCTCCAGATGCCTATCGTATGGGTCAACCATGACTGTCTTTAGCTTTCCCCAGCTTGTGGTTGTACACATTCTTAGCTCATGGTGGTACGCATCTACAACGTATTGCTGCAGGTCTTCACATAAAACATTTGTGGTTGTAGATTGCGTCTCGTTGAGGATTGCCACAACTTTTTCGTTTACGAGTGTACAAGGTTGTAAGTGTGGGTGTTCCTATGTGTTGGTTGTGAGTGTACACAGAGCACGGATGTGTGTGTGTGTGTGTGTGTGTGTGTGTGTGTGTGTGTGTGCGTGTGTGTGTGTCTGTGTGTGTGTGTTATGCTCTTAATATCATGAGCCTGGAAGCTTCAGACAGCAGTACTCAGCTCTGGGCAGCTGCAGGTGTCTGTGGAACACCCACAATGTCTAGTTCATGACGCATCAGTATTTGGTCACTTGCTTCCACATGAGCGTGGTAACCTATTTGTAACTTCCTATCTGTACTGTGTATGGGGAGGGAGGTTTACACGCGTGGGGGCCTTCATCTTTTTTTGAACATTTCACACTATCGTCTACTTGGATCTATATATGCTGTCTGCATCAACCATGTCTTCAGTGTGTGTGTGTGTGTGTGTGTGTGTGTGTGTGTGTGTGTGTGTGTGTGTGTGTGTGTGTGTGTGTGTGTGTGTGTGTGGAGGGCGAAAACCTACACAACGTCGCAAGTGTCAACCAGAAGGAAAATAGATGTTTTAGGGAAAATTCCAAAAGTCAACTTTATATGTTGAGTGATGTAGTCTGAATATGATAAACTATTTCAAAATGATGCATGGATTTCATTCTAATTTTCAGCAAGCGTTTCCGTACAACGAAAAGTCTGAAAAGCAGTTCCTCATCTTGATTTTGGTCTGCAGGTTCAGACGACCCACCTGACGACCCCTCAAACACTCACACTCCGGCAGGGGACGACGTCGCGAGTGTCATGATTTGTCCCGAGCGTCGGAACCTGATTGACGGTTTTGTTCTCAGGTTGTGTGGGGGCGTGTGAGACGGGGCAGGTCCCCAGACAAACAAGTAATCCCCACCGAACGTCGCCTGACAGCCCGCGGGAGGAGACAAAAGGCGGTACACACAGTTTCCGTGGCCTGGGTCCTTCCTCTGCTCCGTGGGGGTGAGGCTGGGAACACCGCCGCCTAACCTCCTTCACCACACTGAACCACCGCACTCCGGCTCAGTCCACTCAGCCACTCGCCCCCCACCTCACTTCATCCATCAAATGATCCATCTGTAAGATACCAGTCTTATCTCCTCCTGTACCCACAACCACGATAAGATATCACGACATTACACCGCACTCTCTCCTGACGTCGAAAGGCTCTGCTCGAGGCACCTCCGACGCGGCGGAGTATAGGACCCCGGCAGAGCTGGGCAGCCGTTGTTTACCGTCCGGAGACGAGATGAAAGAAAGTGTCGCCACTTCCCCCGGGGCCGGCCACCTGACCTCAACAGGAAGGAGCAACATAATGCTGCCATTCAGGGCCTGCTGGGCCTTTTCCCAACCGCCATCTTGGTCGGCTATGAATGTAGCAAGGAGGAAGAAGCTAAATGGATGGTTTGAAAGGGCCACTTATAGGCAAAAACTCACCCTAAACCTGCTGTTGCTGCTGGTGGCGCCGGTGATAGCGGCCCCCTCGGTGTAAGTGCAGTGTATACGTAGGGACGGGGGTCCTCCATGTCCTGGCTGGTGCTGGGGTTCTCGTCGATCTAATTCTTTCCTTTATTTCTGGAGGTAATGAGTCAGGTGTGCGTCGACGGTGCATTAACCCGTAAAACACCGCATGCGAATGGACGCATTAACTGTGTCTCTTAACTACGACGAAGAAGACGTGGGCTCAATCATGGGAACCAATCAGATTCAGTACCAGAAGCAGCCTGATGTGAAGGTGAACTGGCCATGAGTAGTTCAAAAGCATTCCCGGGATGGGTGATTGTAAGTGTGAGGGGAGGAGATATAGCAGGCCGGACCAGGAATATCCTAAACGCATCATCTCATCCAACGGAGGCTGACACTTTGGTGGAAATCGAATATCCATCGACTTCCGAATACTCTGTGCATGCACTAATATTCACTTACAAACATGGAGGTAATTCTTGCTTGCAGTCCACTCTTTTTGACGACCTTATCTATAAACAGCGACGGAGGTAACATACTGCCTTGTTTCACCCCACGGATCATCATCATCAGACCTTTTTATTGTGTGCAAAGAGTGTAATTACATTACTCATTCAGGGACTATATGTCTATCTTTAATTACCCCAAATAACTGACCAGTAACTCCAGATTCTGACAAGAACCTCCACCACTTCTTCCTTGTAAACTAGGTTTATTATCATTATTTTTTTTACAAGTCGGTAAGACGTATATAGCCTTTAACATCAAATCATATCTCAAAGTCTGTTTGATATTACGGCTTGCTGCTTTGAATAATGTAGTCGTTAGGTCGTCAATGATAACTGCTTTTCCATCATTTATCATTACTCGTGTATTGCTCCATCTGCTGAATTTCTAGGCGTTTATGGAACCTCAACCGAATCGCTCATGAAGGCCAAAAACCTTGTCCAAGTCTTTCGATGTTACGTGTTTTAAAGATTCTGAAACCATTCCGTCCATCTTACACTGGCATCGTCCGGGTCAGTAAACAAACTCGCTATTTTGATCTTTTATGTTATTTCGTCCAGTTTCTGGTCGTTCTGAAACTCTCTCTCTCTCTCTCTCTCTCTCTCTCTCTCTCTCTCTCTCTCTCTCTCTCTCTCTCTCTCTCTCTTTGCCAATTGGCATGTAAATTTTATCTCGTAAACGATTCCTATTGATCCTTTAACTCGCTTTATGCCTTTGATAATAATTTGCTCTGGAGACGATATGATGTTTTCCTTTCTCCATGACGCCACTTCATGCCCACGATGTGGCAAAGACGCCGACCACACTCAACTGCCTTACACACACACACACACACACACACACACACACACACACACACACACACACCATGACACTCTATGGCCTATGTAGGTCGCGACCGGTGGACATGGCCAGCTTCCTGAGTGCTGCAGAAGCCTTGAACAAGACAGAAGAAGGGACTCTTCGGGTAAGGGAGTAAGGTAGCGAGTGTGCATGTGTGCCCAGCACGTCAAGCAACGCTCACTAACGCAGGACACATGTGTAAAAAGGAAAGCCGCATCCACCTGGAGCCTGTGGGCGGTTGTGGCGTCGCTCCTGAGCGCGAGAGAGAGAGGCGTTTATCTGCCATTGTGACGTCACCAGGTCCTGTCGCAGCCAGCCCGGCGGGAGATCCTTACGGAGGCCTTCACAATCCTTGAGGCAGGACGTCCCGGGGAGTGGTGACAGGCCCACTGGGCCTCCCGCCCCCACTGTGGCCAACCTTTTCTACCCTATGCTTAAGGGCGTCGCATTTCTCACATCGCCCAAGAAGGGGCCAAGTCGACCAGCAGGCCGAGGGACAGTGTTGTGGGTAACATTTCTTCAGTTTCCATCGAGTGAACTGAGGACAAGTGGAAGTCATGAATATCAAGTCTCACATTCCTTGAGACTTATGGTTCGCTCATGCAGCTGGGTCTCGTGTTCAACTAGCGTATACCTGATGATGGTTCGAATCCCAGGGCTGCTGTTCTTTTTCATCAGTCGTGGTAGTGTTTGCCTACTCGGCAAACCTCTGATCAGGCTGGTGTATCTGGACGTACGCTGTGGGAGTTTCAGACAGCATCTGTCAGTGTAGAAAATGGAAATAACTTCGTCTGCCAAACTAGCGATCTTCAGCGTCTCGTTGATTTAATCCAAAGTCTTGCAAGATTCGTCCTTCATTTGCATCATCAGTAGATTCGTCTTCACTTCCGGGTCTCAACACTTGAAGCCAGATACTATCGCTGACTCGCTCACTGTGACATGGTCACCTTTTTTCCCAATAGGATACGAGTAACACCTGACATTTGCGTCAATTTACCTCACCTTTGAAAACTGGGGCGTGTCGCTCATGACCCCAGCCTGGCTGGGGAATCTTTTCTTAACATCTCCCATCTCCAGTTGCACTCCCTGACCCATGGGGGTGTCAGGGAGAGACTCCCTGGCTCAGAGCCAATGCCTCCCTGGCTGTTCCAGCCCCTCTAAGCTGCTGGAGCCATCATCGCTAGACGAGAGGCCTCAATCTTCTCACTGCTCATTCGATTTTGACATCTCGTGAACCGTCATGAAAATGATCTATGGCAGAGGATGACAAAGAGTGATATACCGCAGCGTTCCGGTACAGTGCTCGTGAATGAGACGGCCTGCAGTCGAGGTGGTGGGTCTAACTCTGAGAAAAATGAATGAGGAGGGCAGACAACATCCTGTAAGAATGAAGGAAAAAGGAATTCAAGCAGCATGTGATCACACTCAAGCAGAATGTCATCAAACCTGTCACTCACCAGGTTTACCTAAGGTTGGCTAAGAGACGCATTTCAACCATCAGTTCTAAGGCATCTTGGTCGATCGTCCGTGTGGGGGATAGACAAGACCCTTCTTCTAACCTAAGGAAAGACAGGTTGAGGAAGACCGGGCGGGCCAGAGGCCAAGAGAGGGGTCTCTGGGATGTCCAGCCAGCCTATCAGGGGCCTCCCTTCTCCGTCCCCGGAAGTGCGCCAACCCTCGCCTCTGCTACTTTACAATGACCTCAAGTTTTGTCCTCGGGGTTGGCTTACCTGGTGGCCGACGGAGGTGACGCAGATTTAACACACAGCTCCGTACCTGAACGTGTTCAAACGCAGTGCGTTTGTGTATATCCAGCTGGCGTCGGCCTTCCAATGAACTCCCAAGGAAGTGTTATTTAGAAGCTCTTGACAATCACGTTATCCAAATAGATTGACGATAAGTGTGTACAGTAATGAGCTCATGGGACTGTAACGAGGTCATGAGGTACAGACTAGAATGAATTATTCCAGAGACATGATGGCCAAACTTGGAAATCGTAATCAGAACATATTCTGATGTGATTCGTGGAAACCAGCAGCAACATTTGAATAATTCGCCAATTACTAATTCCAAGAAAATAATCATTGTGTAAGATTTATCAGCGTGGTAACAAAAACTGTTGGTCGATGAACACATCTCAGTGGCAACAATGGACGTGATTTCTTAAATGCTTCACATACATGAACTTCGGTCATGACTCAACACACACACACACACACACACGTAATAGAAAATGTCGCAAAATTTGAAGTCATTGCAACTAATATGAAAACTTGGTTGAATGAGTTGTAGATTCTGAAGACGTCTCCACTTGGTTCTAATGTTCTTTAGGCTGCTCTACAGCAACTACGTCTTCTTAGTCTCTACTTCACATCTCGTAGACGCAGAAGATTCTCTCTCTCTCTCTCTCTCTCTCTCTCTCTCTCTCTCTCTCTCTCTCTCTCTCTCTCTCTCTCTCTCTCACCAACACCAAGTTGAGATAGAGAGGACGATCAAGCAGTCGGGAGGTCCCCCCCCCCCTCCTAACCACGGTAGCAGGACAAGACCACAACAGAGGCCCATGCCGTCTCCCTGGGTAGGCCTTCTTTGGGGGTAGAGTGACGGGGAACTCCATGAATGTGAAATTAAGGCACTGTCCTCGTGCATTCACAGGCAGGAAGTGTCCCGCAGGTACTCCATAATGAGGTAGCTAGCGCGGGTCTCTCTGGTGCTGTGTTTCTACTCTGCAGTAAGGAAAATGTCTTCTGATACCTCAGGAGGGAAGAAAAAATGAGTTGAAGCTAGATGGCAATAGATCCATTGCTCATATATATATATATATATATATATATATATATATATATATATATATATATATATATATATATATATATATATATATATATATATATATATATATATATATCATAGCCTTAATGATACAACATCAATTAGGACGATCATATACCCGGGCCGTCTTAGATCAGGTCATCCAACACCCCAGGCTCGTATTCACATGAACTCGCTCACCCACATCACTGACAGAGGACGAGTACATCCCTCAGGACTTCCCTCAGCGTTGGACAACTGACGTCCGACAGACATAAGGATATATATACCCAGCTCTGGCGGATCCCTTACCAAAAGGTATTCTGACGGCTGTGTGCGCCAAAGACAGTGTCCTGAAAGCGACTGAAGTTGTTTGGGAGGGAGGAGCTCCTCTGATGGTCCCGCCATCACAGAGCCAGCCAAGCAACACACACACACACAAACACACACACACACACACACACACACACACACACACACACACACACACACACACACACACACACACGTCCTGATCGTCACCATATCACCAGTGTATTATACCCCGTCCTGTTACTTAATGTTTCCTCGTTAGTAAGTGTTTCCTTTATGTCTGGCGCAGCTGCTCAACCTCCTCAGTGCCCTACAACTTCTTAATGAGGAGTTGTAATGTTAGGCGTAAGAGGGAAGATGAAAAATGTGATAAAGATGAAGGTGCAAAGTAAATGATAATGGAGGAGGAGGAGAAGGAGGAGGAGGAGGAGGAGGAGGAGGAGGAGAAGACGAAGAAGAAGAAGAAGAAGAAGAAGAAGAAGAAGAAGAAGAAGAAGAAGAAGAAGAAAAGAAGGAAGAGGAGGAAAAGAAGCAGGAGGAGGAGGAGGAGGGGAAGGAGAAGAAGAAGAAGAAGAAGAAGAAGAAGAAGAAGAAGAAGAAGAAGAAGAAGAAGAAAAGAAGAAGGAAGAGGAGGAGGAGAAGAGGAAGAAGAAGAGGAGAAGAAGAGGAGAGCAGCTAGATGTAAAGCACACACACACACACACACACACACACACACATATATGGAGCGTGATGGAGCAGGTTGTATACGGAGGCCGCCCCACGGGGGTGGTGTCTACCTGCCGTATTCATTATGGGTCCAGGTCCCTCCCTCACTCCCTCCCTGGCTGTACAAACATCTCCTCTCGCTCAGTCGTCAGGCTGAGCTGGAGGTAATTAAGACTCGATCATCCTGCACACGCTAATCCCCGCAACCGTTATAACAGGCAGCCGGCATGTGCCCGTCTGTGGCCAAAACAAAAAAGGAACTTTTTCTTTTTTTTTTTTTTCCTTCTCTTTTTTTTTTCGACGCCGTGAATCGGGTTCAAGAAATAATGCCTCAGGCAAGTTCAGGCGTTTAAACTTGGGAGGGAGAAGCGGTGGTCGTTTGTATTACGGGGAACCTATGATGAACTAATGATGAAGCTTTTATTAAGAAATACAGATCACACGATCCCAGCGACACAAATACCTGATAATAAGAATATTTTCTGGTAAATGAGGAGTTGATAGTGACTGTGGTGTCAAAGAATACAAGATACGTTTTACAAATATGTAGAGGAATACAGGGGAAATATGTAGAGGAATACAAGGGAAATATGTAGGGGAATACAAAGGAAACATGTGGAGGAATGCAAAGGCAATATGTAGAGAAATACAGGGGAAATATGAAGAGGAATACAAGGGAAATATGTAGAGGAATACAGGGGACATATGTAGAAGAATACAGGGGAAATGTGCAGAGGAATACAGGGGAAATATGTAGAGAAATACAGGGGAAATATGTAGAGGAATATAGAGCAATGCAGACTGCAACAGACCGGTGGATCATTCCGAAGCTGGTTATGTTAGTGGAAGAAACCAGTGTGGTGAGGGCAGAAGTACGTACAGACGACTAAAGGAGAAAAACCAGTTAACTTTATCTATACAACTAAGGAGGCGCAAATAATGCTATTCGTGAACCTAAGAAAAAGTAATTGTCGAGTTGATATTTCACCATATCTATGGTGCTGGTTTTAATTGTTCTTACCTACAAATCTTTCCATAGATTAACAATCCTGTTGAAGAAAAAGTCCTTTGCCTCATTTGTACTAAGACGTTTGCCCACGAGTTTGTATCTATTACTTCGACTGGAATTAGTCCAATTTAGCCCCGGACAGATGTTAAGATCAGGATTATCGAAGAGTCTCTGATAGTGTTCCGTACCTGCATCGAAACTCTTAAATGTTTCCTTTCTAAAAGCTAAAGAAGTTGAAGTTGTTAATGTCCCCAGTGGCAAGAACGTTAACAAACTGTGTCATAATCACTTTTTTTCAAGGTGCGTCTGGTGTGGTAAGTGAAGGTTTGCATTAGGTTACCAGTGACGATGAATTTATATGCAAGTCCGCCGAAGGTTCGAACCCTGGACAAGGTAGTCGGTTCGGAGCCCACCTAGCAGCTCAACCTAACTCGGTGCCAAGTTGGAGCGATGAAAAAAAAAAAAAGGACTGGAAAAGCTGGGAATATGAGAAACTTTTTCGCTCCATCTTTCAGCTAATCCTTACAAGGCCCACCGTAAACCTTCAGGTAAGTTCCCACCAAACCCACCGTATACCATCAGGCAACCTGCCACCAAACCCAATAGAAAACCACCAGGTAACCCCCTTACCAAACCCACTGTAAACCACTGGGTAACCTCTCCCCAAACGCGCTGTAAACTTTGTATGTACTTCCATACACACACGATAAAGCATGACTGTGTACTGCCTCTCCCTGTAAACCCCCACACGGAAAGTAAACTCCACACACGGCAGGTATACCACCTGACGATGAATAAATGAAGTAGACTACGGGTTACAATGTGCTGACGACCGAGAGAGGATGCCATACAACGCTGATGGCACGACTCGTCCCATCCGTCTCCAAAGACAATGGTCCAATGATGTATAACAAGACAGTTAAATGGTCCAGGGGAGGAGGTGGAGGTGGAGGAGGTGGCTGCTGGCACACAGAAGGCCTGCCTCTCACCTCATCTTCTCTCTCTCTCTCTCTCTCTCTCTCTCTCTCTCTCTCTCTCTCTCTCTCTCTCTCTCTCTCTCTCTCTCTCTTGATGATCTGTAGTCTACGCGGGTCAAAAGGGCCAGTTTGGGGGCCAGTGATGCTGGCGCGCGGGGCCGCGCCTTTGAGCTCTCCTCTTCCACACGAGTAGCTAGCAATGGCAGCTTTGCAGATTAAACACAAGGGCTGCCCCGTGCCTACCCCTCTCCTGCTCCCTCTACCTTAAGTACTTGTTCCTCAATAGTTAGGTCTGCTGGGGACACGTCACAGCGGCTTGTGATACCTTGTGGGTCTGGTAGGAACACGGCAGCTCCTGGTAGCTTGTGGGTCTGGTAGGAACACAGCAGCTTCTGGTACCTTGTGGGTCTGGTAGGAACACAGCAACTCCTGGTACCTTGTGGGTCTGGTAGGAACACAGCAACTCCTGGTACCTTGTGGGTCTGGTAGGAACACAGCAGCTCCTGGTAGCTTGTGGGTCTGGTAGGAACACGGCAGCTCCTGGTAGCTTGTGGGTCTGGTAGGAACACAGCAACTCCTGGTACCTTGTGAGTCTGGTAGAAACATGACAGCTTGTGATAGCTTGTACATCTGCCACAGTGATATTCTTGTGAAAGCTATATCACTCAAGTGTTAGTTACACTCCTATAATCACTCGTATATTCATTACAGAATAATTGTGTTCCTTTATTAATGGAGACATCTGCTTTATTTTTACAGCCATCCACATCATGAAATTCAGTTATATATACATATATATATATATATATATATATATATATATATATATATATATATATATATATATATATATATATATATATATCAATTTCTATTTCCCATTTTTATTATTCAACGTTCTCTCTCTCTCTCTCTCTCTCTCTCTCTCTCTCTCCCTTCTCTCTCTCTCTCTCTCTCTCTCTCTCTCTCTCTCTCTCTCTCTCTCTCTCTCTCTCCTCCGTGTCTCTCTCTCCCCCTTCACCCCTTCACCTACCCTCCATCGTTCGTGACCACCCTTCACCAAGTTCCCTCCAGCTCCCTCCGCCCTTGGCGACGACGCAGGCAGCACCGGAGAGAGAGAGAGAGAGAGAGAGAGAGAGAGAGAGAGAGAGAGAGAGAGAGAGAGAGAGAGAGAGAGAGAGAGAGAGAGAGAGAGGGACAAAGAATGTTTGGTTAGCAGCTCCTCTGCCATGGCCCCCCGGGTGGGTCTCTCTTTCTCAGCCTCCCGCAAGACGGGCTCGGGAGAGAAAGGACTTTTAAGAACCCTCGCTGGAAGAAACTGGAAGCTCCCCTTTGGATCACACTGGCCGGTTGTTCCAGCGGGCCCTAAGGATGGGAATGACGTCTCTTGCCATACGGCTCGCCACCCCTCCGCCGTGAGGCCCGCATAGCACCCTCCTGACGCTCCGGCCGCCCCACGACCGTGTCCTCCTCCTCCTACCTCCTCCTCCTACTTCTTCAGAAGCACACTTGTTCCCTTCTTGAAGGAATGTTTAAGAGACGTGATTGGAGTGATTACAAATGCATAGGAGCCCCAATCAGTGAATCGTCCGTGGTCTAGCGGGGAGAGAGGGAGAGGGTGAGGGAGGGAGAGGTAGGGAGAGGAGGAGGAGGAGGGAAGGTAGTCGGAAAAAAAAAGTGTTGATGAACTGAATGCGAGGCTCGACCCCCACAATACCAAACTTGTTTCAGGATGGCGATGGCCATTGTCCCGCCTCGTATGGGAGATTCAAATAAGATTTTGTCTGAGCAAACGAAAGATACCAGTGGAAATATTGTCGTCCATTAATATATTTCGAGAGGTGGTGTGTGTGTGTGTGTGTGTGTGTGTGTGTGTGTCTGTGTGTGTGTGTCTGTGTGTACGTCTTAATGGCATTGATGGTGGCGTAGAAAAAGCTTTTATATATATATATATATATATATATATATATATATATATATATATATATATATATATATATATATATATATATATATATATATATATATATCTTTCTTTCTTTCATACTATTCGCCATTTCCCGCATTAGCGAGGTAGCGTGGAGAACAGAGGACTGGGCCCTTGAGGGAATATCCTCACCTGGGCCCCTTCTCTGTTCCCTCTTTTGGGAAAAAAAAAAAAAAAAAAAAAAAAAAAAAAAAAAAAAAGTGAGAGGGGAGGATTTCCAGCCCCCCGCTCCCTCCCCTTTTAGTCGCCTTCTACGACACGCAGGGAATACGTGGGAAGTATTCTTTCTCCCCTATCCCCAGGGGATATATATATATATATATATATATATATATATATATATATATATATATGTATGTGAGATGTATGTGAGAAATACTTAGAAAAGCAAATGGATTTGTATGTAGCATTTATGGATCTGGAGAAGGCATATGATAGAGTTGATAGAGATGCTCTGTGGAAGGTATTAAGAATATATGGTGTGGGAGGCAAGTTGTTAGAAGCAGTGAAAAGTTTTTATCGAGGATGTAAGGCATGTGTACGTGTAGGAAGAGAGGAAAGTGATTGGTTCTCAGTGAATGTAGGTTTGCGGCAGGGGTGTGTGATGTCTCCATGGTTGTTTAATTTGTTTATGGATGGGGTTGTAAGGGAGGTAAATGCAAGAGTCCTGGAAAGAGGGGCAAGTATGAAGTCTGTTGGGGATGAGAGAGCTTGGGAAGTGAGTCAGTTGTTGTTCGCTGATGATACAGCGCTGGTGGCTGATTCATGTGAGAAACTGCAGAAGCTGGTGACTGAGTTTGGTAAAGTGTGTGGAAGAAGAAAGTTGAGAGTAAATGTGAATAAGAGCAAGGTTATTAGGTACAGTAGGGGTGAGGGTCAAGTCAATTGGGAGGTGAGTTTGAATGGAGAAAAACTGGAGGAAGTGAAGTGTTTTAGATATTTGGGAGTGGATCTGTCAGCGGATGGAACCATGGAAGCGGAAGTGGATCATAGGGTGGGGGAGGGGGCGAAAATTTTGGGAGCCTTGAAAAATGTGTGGAAGTCGAGAACATTATCTCGGAAAGCAAAAATGGGTATGTTTGAGGGAATAGTGGTTCCAACAATGTTGTATGGTTGCGAGGCGTGGGCTATGGATAGAGATGTGCGCAGGAGGATGGATGTGCTGGAAATGAGATGTTTGAGGACAATGTGTGGTGTGAGGTGGTTTGATCGAGTAAGTAACGTAAGGGTGAGAGAGATGTGTGGAAATAAAAAGAGCGTGGTTGAGAGAGCAGAAGAGGGTGTTTTGAAATGGTTTGGGCACATGGAGAGAATGAGTGAGGAGAGATTGACCAAGAGGATATATGTGTCGGAGGTGGAGGGAACGAGGAGAAGAGGGAGACCAAATTGGAGGTGGAAAGATGGAGTGAAAAAGATTTTGTGTGATCGGGGCCTGAACATGCAGGAGGGTGAAAGGAGGGCAAGAAATAGAGTGAATTGGAGTCATGTGGTATACAGGGGTTGACGTGCTGTCAGTGGATTGAAGCAAGGCATGTGAAGCGTCTGGGGTAAACCATGGAAAGCTGTGTAGGTATGTATATTTGCGTGTGTGGACGTGTGTATGTACATGTGTATGGGGGGGGGGGGTGGGCATTTCTTTCGTCTGTTTCCTTGCGCTACCTCGCAAACGCGGGAGACAGCGACAAAGTAAAAAAAAAAAAAAAAAAAAAAAAATATATATATATATATATATATATATATATATATATATATATATATATATATATATATATATATATATATATATATATATATATACTATCCTTACAGGCCACTCCATTAATGGATTTATCGACCTTTTTTTCCATAGAAGAAAGACTCCTGCAGTTACCAAAACACTTATGGAAAAAATTGTTTTGATGCATGAAAAGATGAGTCTTAGTTCCCGCTCGAAAATCCATGTCTCCCTTGGAAGCAGCTATGGACGAGCGATGGTTGTGTTTGGGACGAACACTTCATCTTAAGTTGACCGTCTTTCCTCAAATCTATTATTTCATTCTTCATTACGTTTCCGTTATTCTTCTTGTTAATAATTCGAGAGAAAACATTTTTTTTTCTTTGTCTTTTCACGCCCGATCCTGGGTGCGACAGCTTGCCCACAGTCAATCCAGCTGTTCATCTCGACCCCTCAGGGGTTGGTCGATGAAATGGGTACCTGGCTTAGGCTAGGATATATATATATATATATATATATATATATATATATATATATATATATATATATATATATATATATATATATATATGTATATATATATATATATATATATATATATATATATATATATATATATATATATATATATATATATATATATTGATCTTCAAAAAGCTGAGCTTTCTAATGAAGATGAAAATATATCAAAAACAAATCCACGTCAAGTCATTCGCCTTAATCAATATTTCTCTAAACGTTTCGAAAATCCTTCTTATCTTATCTCTACTAACAGCAGACATCACTTATCTGAGAAAACTTGACAAGACTCATCCATAACCGAACTAAACATATTTCATATAGAAAATATATATATATATATATATATATATATATATATATATATATATATATATATATATATATATATATATATATATATATATATATATATATATATATATATATATATGTAAGATCTGATAAACGTATAGAGTTAAGGCAGTTATATATATATGTAAGATCTTATAAACGTATAGAGTTAAGGCAGTTATAAGATTCTATAGTATAAGTTAGTGTTCAGGTTACGATTAACATCAATCAATGAAGACTTCACGCCTGCTGTAGCATTAACTAACACCTCATCTAACACAAGATAACTGACCTTATCTAACAGCGTCGTTTCACAGTTCACTAACGGCCGCTCAAACATAGGTCAGCTGGAAAAAGAAAGGTTAGAAATTAATTGATAACAGATAGATAAATGGAATGTTATAGCAATCAATATGATGATGAAATAAAAGCGACGTTCATATGATCAAGAAACAGATAAAGGTAATATTAATGTAAGACAGAGATAAACGAAATAAAGGGAAAGCTCATGTGACTGATAAATGAAATAAAGAAAACGTCAATGCAGCAAATAAATGAATAAAGGAAATGTTAATATTATTGATAAACAGTTGAAATAAGGGAAATGTTAATGTAGATAATGAATTGTGAAAGTAAAAGTAATGTTAATGTAATTAATTGACAAATGCAATAAGGGAAACGTGTAATGTAATTCATAAACAGATGACATAGTGTTAATGTAGAGATGATTGCTAAAATAGATATTGTACAGCTGTCTTTACCCTGCAGAAACCATGAAAAGGAAGGTTCTGGGGTGATAATGATAATGATGGTAATGATAATGATAATAGTAGTAGTAGTAGTAATGATGATAATGATAATAATAATAATAATGATAATAATAATAATAATAATAATGATAATAATAATAATAATAATAATAATAATAATAATAATAATAATAATAATAATAGTAATAATAATAATGATGATAATAATAATAATAATAATAATAATAATAATAACAATAATAATAATAATAATAACAATAATAATAATAACAATAATAATAATAGGGAACATAGTATAGCACTTGGTAGAACACCTGGTAACTATCTATCTACCGGTAAAGTACCTGGTAGGGTACCTGGTAGAGTACTTGGTAGGTGTCTGTGTTACGGGTGGGGTACCTGGTAGGTGTCTGTGCTACTGGTAGTGTACCTGGCAGGTATCTATGCTACTGGCTGGGTACCTGGTAGACATCTGTGTTACCGGTAGGGATAAAATCGACCAGTGTCAAACCCACGGTCGATAATTCCGGTGTGTATCGGGTAAGCGTGACCCCTACGTGGTCTTGATATCGGTAAGGACCCAGTGGCGTCACTCGGTATCGGGGGCGTATCGGTGGCGCTGAGCGGAGTAGGGAGGGGTCAACGGTGGCCAGTATATCGGGCTGGGATCTCTGGGACAACAGGTGTAAGACGACCAGGTATGTGGCAGGAGGAGCCCGGTAAAGTGGGACAGGTAGCAAACAAGGACCATAATTACGGCACCAGGGCGACCCACACCCCTGGAGGGACACAACATGCCCCAGCCTTACATTCTGGATGGTCAACCACCCCTGGGGGGACACAACATGCCCCAGCCTTACATTCTGGATGGTCAACCACCCCTGGGGGGACACAACATGCCCCAGCCTTACATTCTGGATGGTTATCCACCCCCTGGGGGGGGGGGGACACAACATGCCCAAGCCTTACACCCTAGATGGTCAACCACCCCTGGGGGTACACAACATGCCCCAGCCTTACACCCTGGAAGGTTAACCACCCTCTGAGGGGGGGGGGCAATATACCCCAGCCTTACACCCTGTCTGGTTAACCACCCCTGGGGGACACAACATGCCCCAGCCTGGATAGTCATTGTTCCCCCGGGGTTCGGATCTCGCTCCGATCACCCACCTGGGACAGTAATGATGAAGATATTGCTACTAATATTAATACTATATATGATAATAGTGTTACTACTACTACTACTACTGTCATTATCATCATCATCATTGTTATCATTATCATTATTATTATCATTATTATTATCATCATTATCATTATCATCATTATTATTGTAACGCTTTTCATTCTTGATTTCTGTTTCCTGATTCAGTGCGGTAGCGCCAGGAAAAGAAAAATGATGCCCCCATGTGCTCACAGCCACTTTCTACGTGTCAAATCATGATGCACAGAGGCTAGGGGGGGCACACCATCCAAAGCCAACACTCCCCCGCCCACCCACACACACACACACACACACACACACACACACACACACACACAGACACACACACACACACAGACACACACACACACACCCACACACACACACACACACACAGACACACACACACACACACACACACACACACACACACAGACACACACACACACACACAGACACACACACACACAGACACACACACACACACCCACACACACACACACACACACAGACACACACACACACACACACACACACACACACACACACACACACACACACACACACACACAGACACACACACACACCCACACACACACACACACACAGACACACACACACACACACACACACACACACACACACACACACACACACACAGACACACACACACACACACACACACACACACACGGATATTCCGTGGCTAAAATCAAAGTATTGACGGTGATAAGAGACACTGGAAGAGCACGAAGACAGGGAAGAGGAAGGAGGAGGAGGAGGAGGAGGAGGAGGAGGAGGAGGAGGAGGAGGAGGAGAAGAAGAAGAAGAAGAAGAAGAAGAAGAAGAAGAAGAAGAAGAAGAAGAAGAAGAAGAAGAAGAAGAAGAAGAGGAAGAAGAAGAAGAGGAAGAAAAAGAAGAAAACGAAGTGAAGAAGAGGAGGACGAGGAGGAGGAGAAGGAGAAGAAGGTGAAGAAGGAGAAAAGAAGGAGGAGGAGGAGTTGCAACAAGAACCTAACACTAACCAATCCAAAACAATTGCCTATCGCTCGCTACCTGTCCACAACACCACACAAAACATCCAGGAATCTGTGGATAAAATATCTTCATGGCCACTTGTGTCCTTTTGTCTGGGAACTGCTGCTGGACTCGGAGGTATATATAAAGAGAGGAAAAAAAAAGAAAATAAAAAGCCTTGGCTCTTTGTGTGGTTATAGAGTCGGAGAACGTACGTTATCAGGCGAGACTGCCGACGATAATGGTCGAGGGGATGATTTATCCTGGCGAGAGAGAGAGAGAGAGAGAGAGAGAGAGAGAGAGAGAGAGAGAGAGAGAGAGAGAGAGAGAGAGAGAGAGAGAGAGAGAGAGACAGTATTTTTCTCGTTACCATAACAGTAGATATAACGCTAATGATAATGACGTACACTATCTACAAGTATCATAATTAACCAGAAGATCATAAGGAAAATAAGATTACAGGTCAGGAACAGCGAGTTATCAAACTGTTTACACCCGCATTATGCACGGACCGTCAGGGGAGGTGGAGACCTCAACGGCTAGAGACGCCCTAGATGAGGACCTACCTGCTGGGGTGGCAGCCGAAGGACCTCCTGCGGGAGGAGGGTGGACGACCGCCTCGTGAAGTGATAAGATGACAGGACGGGGAGGGAAAGGCGAGGAGGGTGGGGGAGGTGGAAGTGTGGGAAGAGGAGGGTGGGAAGAGATGGAAGTGTGGGAAGAAGAAGGTGGGAGAGATGGAGGTGTGGGAAGAGGAGGGTGGGAAGAGATGGAAGTGTGGGAAGAGGAGGGTGGGAAGAGATGGAAGTGTGGGAAAAGGAGGGTGAGGAAGATGAAGATGTGGATGGAAGAGGTTGGAGAGAACAAGAGTGAGGTGGCCTCAGGCAGTCCACCTCACCCTGCTCCGTGGCTGCTAGCCTCCACAGTCAGCCCTGCCAAAGACCCAAAGACCCAGAATCGAACCATATCATGACGTACTATGCCAATCAAGTTTCCATTCGCTAGACCGAATCATTTACAACATATGCGTCACTGAAGCCAATCTAACATCAAACATCATCCAGATAAAACTGCAGGAGTGAGGAACGTATACGTCTGATAAGGCATATCATCTTGGTCGTCCCTGTATCATCCTATCTCCTGAAGGTCATGACCATGCACACGAGATGACCCTTCGTCTGCTGCGCCGTCAGAGATGGTCAGCTACGACGCGGATGACTGACGTGAGAGAGAGAGACCAGGGCCGTCGGGAACATGTTGATCGTAATTACCTTAACCAGTCAATGAATTCAAGTTTTATCTATCTATCTATCTACCTATCTATCTATCTATCTATTTATCTATTTATCTATCTATCTATCTATCTATCCTTTACAGAACACTACACGTTTCAGGAAACCAATCCCCGCTGCTCATCAGGTGTATGTGTACAATATTCAAAGTCTCAGCTCCTAAACACATGCACACATGATCTCTAGACTCCCCCATCTCCTCTCTATATATACATATATCTACATATACCGACACACACTGACCCATTTCTCCTCCAACACACATTCACGCATTTCCCTGCTACCATCACTACCCTCGTACGAGTATTCCAGCCAAAAATGATGAATCCCTTAAGGTTGGCCCGGGACACCGGCTTCCACCGCCACCACCACCGACTCAGTACCTTCAGTATGGGCTCAACAATGCCTCCATTCATGCCAGATTCCACCACACCGGGCGGCCCAGACATTCCTGTCCCAATTCCTGTTTTTCAATAGCCCCCTCGCCATTCCCAGATTCCTGGCGCCACTCGGCCTCATTGTGGTGTTTTCTTGAGACGCCCTCCTAGAACGCCCCTCCTTGTAATGCCATGCCATCTGTTGGCTCTGTGGACCGCACCGTGGGTAAGATATCGTGAGGATCAGCTGGCCTGGTAAGTTGTACAGTGGAGGTGTTATGAAATGGAAGCCTGTGTAACGTCTAGGGGTATATGAATATATTCTCCTCTAACACAGATTGAGGCACGACCCTAGGAGAAGAGGTTCGTCGATCAACACCTGCGTCAGACAGGTCCTCCCATCCACAGGAAATGTGGCTGTATAAGACTAGGTGAGGATCAGTAACCAAGGTGTGTGAAGACGGAGGTTCGTCAAAGTTGGCCACAGCGAAGGGGAGGGAGTACCAGGACATTGTATATCTCAAGACAATCGAGTGATTGCCTTCCGGACGGTGAGTAAGCAGTGGGAATTAGTCATCATTCGTAGTCAGGATAGAGCCTCAGTGGAGCCTCCAACAATCCAGCTGCTTATGATTGTAAATACCGTAATCTGTACCTCACAGTTCAAGAGAACATATGAAGAAAAGGATGTAAACAGACCAGCCACCCTACACGAAACAAAGAGGAAGTTATGGTGGAAAACTTTCCCAGGTAAATCAAGGAAACTTCTGTTCATATTTCTCAAAGTTTTTATGGATCTTACAGTTTCATGCGGGAGTAGAGAAGCTAGATTAAATGAGAGGGTGAGGGATGGCGTGAGGGCTGAGTCTAGGTGAAGGTGGCGTGAAGGCGATTCTAGGTGAGAGTGGCGTGAGAGCTGAGCTTAAGGTGAGGGTGGCGTGAGGGCTGAGCTTAAGGTGAGGGTGGGGTGAGGGATGAGTCACATTCAGAATAAAGACGGAAAGGGATGGACTCTGTTCTCACTCTCCCTTGTCATCAGAATACACGATCATCTACCTCGTATTGCTTTTTTCTAACTCCCTTAACAATCTGAAGTGACTGAATATTTTAGTCTTCCTACACTGAGCGGCGTCAGTGCTCAAATTCCAGCACAAAATTGCTAAATGTATATACAAGCCTTCGTAAAGGCCACCGCTAATCAGTTGATCGATCTTATAGCAAAGTAAATCGTTCCTTACACTACCAGTCATTCCTCTTGAAAATCCAGACGTTGGTAACATACGTTCACCAAATATAAACGCAGAAGAATTAATCGTTTTGATTTTTAGACTCAAAATGTATATTTTGATGTGGAAAAAAGTCTACGTTCAAACTCATTCCACACTGCAAGCTGTCAGAGACACCTGCAGCAGACTTGTCGAAGTATAGCAGGAAAATACCCACTGGTATGGCTGTGAGGTGCTCCCTCCCGGGCACATTCCTGGGTGAAGGTGTGACATCCAGAACCTCCCCCCCCCTCTCTCTCTCTCTCTCTCTCTCTCCTTCTCTCACCCCTGACCATCTTGATGCGACGCCCTCCCTCATGCTGTGCCGTGCCATCCCCTGCTCCCCTCCTAGACGAAGGCTTCAACACGATCAAAAAGGAAAAGTTTTCCGAAATGATCAAGAGAATTTTTGGTGTTGGAGTTTATCTGTATGTACCTATGTGTGTGTGTGTGTGTGTGTGTGTGTGTGTGTGTGTGTGTGTGTGTGTGTGTGTGTGGACACCACAGTCGTGTCTTCTTGGTTTTTATGACACTCACTTTTTGCTTCTGTGTCATTAAAGTCTCACGGAACATTTCAACAACATCGTTACATTAATTCCAATCGACTGGCACAACCCGTCCCCTCTCTTGTAATCCTGGATTGGTTTGTTATACTGAAGGAACGCTTTCTGAGCCACGATGATTAACTAATAGTATTTCACAACCTTTTCTTGGTCAGGAACCCCGTAGGAATAGGTAATATTTTCTGAAACACAGACCTATTCCACGCATTCTGTCCTCTTTATTTCTGAAGTAAAATCTTATCAGCTGAAAAGGCAATTTTGTGGCAACCATTGGTCAAACTTAAGTTAAAAGAACTACCCGGCTTCCAGGTATTCATTTCTTAATCATCACAGAATTTAGTAGAGTCTTCGAAGGATTCTGGCGAAACCCTGGTTGAAAAAAACACATCATTGATGAACATCAAAGCGATCGGGACACCGAGAACTGAGCACATAATCTTGCATTTGTAAATGATTGATAATAATAATCTACAAGTGAAACACAGTACCTCCTTCCGTCCCCTGTGACCAGCTGCTCTACATATTTTAAGCCCACGAATCTGACACCAGTGAGAGCTGGTCAGGGATTTGGGGGGAAGACAATGTTTACGAAAGGGAAATCGTAGTTACAGCTGCCACAAATGTTCATCCGCGTTCTGTAAACTTCGCAATCTGTTCCACTCTTGTGTTTTCCACTGACCTCATCACCGGCCACACGTCACCACACGTCGGCCAGCATCACAACACCACCACAGGGACGCCTCCCTCCGCCGTCGTGAACAACGCCTCTAGACCCATGACTGCCACTCAATCACAACCACAAACACGACTGTTATAATCATGAGTATAACTTCACCCCCTATATGATACTCTACACCCAGACCATTACCATCACTCCTACCATCACCAACGCCACAACTTTTTTCCCCTTCCGTCTCCTTCAACGGCACCCTTCGCCAACTCCCCACACACCCCCCCTGGCAACTCCCTCACTACCCAGCCGGTGGTGAGGAGTGGACCAGTTGGTCGGTCCCTGACCGTTGATGATCTGCTGCTGCAAAGGTACACAGCACCTCACCCCACAGTGGGTCAGCCTCCACCTTCCCTCACACCGGAATCATCGCTACACCTCGGCTCCTCGCCTCACCCATCACCCTGGTACCCTCAAGCTGACTCCCCCCCTTCCCGTGCTGGCTCCAGCGGCCATCACCTTCCTGAAGGATGCGAAGCCGTCGGGAAAGTAGTATTACGAGCCTTGGCTAGTGTGTGTGTGTGTGTGTGTGTGTGTGTGTGTGTGTGTGTGTATGTGTGTGTGTGCGAGCCGCGCTGGCCTGTCGTCCATCAGAACACAATACACAGCTCCGTCACCCGCCAGACCAATAGGTAGACAGGTTCACAGTCAAACAGGTACATTCCAACCCCGCCTGAGCGAACGCTTGTATGGATTCCTCCGTCACATTCCGGCAATATCGAGTTATTTTCAAAGCCGTGCGAGAATGGGAGCAAAGAGGAGTATTTGCTGTTATTAAGAGACGTTGTAGCACCATGGGTCTCGGATGCCGTGTTCTGATGAGCGGGGTCGGGCAGGTATATAAGTGCACAGGTCGGTAAGCAGACAGGTAGTTTGTTGGGGAGGTTTGGGGGCTCATTGAAGGCAGTGGATCCCTTGTTTGATCTCTTAGAAGGAATTTGAAACTTTAATGCATGCCAGAACTGGTTCCTCTATTGTCTGGGGGCCTTCAAGGCTCCACCAGGCTCGAAGTGACATATGAGCTACGTCCAAGGTTCGGTGTCAGGGCTTGTGTTTTGAATAGGTGTTAGAGGGGTCTTGCCTGTCTTAGGATTCGTCTGTGTTAGGGCTTGGTGCCCTGGCATGTGTTACATCTTGGTGCTCTGGCTTGAGTTAGGGCTTGTTGCAGAAGCATGTTGCACGGGCTTGAGACCTGAGCTTGATCCCGAGGCATGGCTTCGGAGCTTCGGGGATGCGGTTTGTATAATTAACGTGTTTTCGGGTCTCGAAGTTGCTACTGTTCGTATCTGTTCTGTATCACTCTCGAATGCTGTGTTCGGCTGTGGCCTGAGATTCATGTGGGAGCCCTAAAGCTGGGAGCAAGAGTGATGGGTTTGGGGTTGTAGCTGGGATTCGGAGATGAGGCGTGCCGGGCGGCCCCTCCCAAGGAAAAGTAGGTTGAGGGAGGTACTCACGGCGAGGCCACTATATTGTTATTGGCTTCGACAGGAAGTGGTTGTGGGCCAAGCCAGCTCCTCTGGTTATGGGGCTTGGAGGGAAGGCTGGCGGTACATATGGCTGGGAGAGAGAGAGAGAGAGAGAGAGAGAGAGAGAGAGAGAGAGAGAGAGAGAGAGAGAGAGAGAGAGAGAGAGAGAGAGAGAGAGAGAGAGAGAGAGAGAGAGAGAGACTAATGTTGATAAAGAGGTTAATTAGCTTTGCAAGAAATGCAAAGAGAAAAGGAAAAAAAGAAAGGAAAGGTTTGCTTTGAAGATGTTTTCCCGTCAATCACGAACCAAATCGATGTGCACCTAGACGAGCATCACAACCAACACATCCCAGAGGTGATGAGAGACCAGAGGTCCCCTCTACCTTCGCCCCGAGAGGTAGCGGTGAACAGGTCGGGGGAGAGGAGGAGGAGGAGGAGGAGGAGGAGGAGGGAAGCAGCAGCGTGGGTGCAGGTATCAGGTAGTGGGACGGGACGGTCCACCCAGCATCACAGACCAACCGCTCCCGTACCTTGGGACGCCAGAACTGACCACTTGGGACATCCAGGGCCCGAATTGTTCGCCCTTCCGTTTGATCTACTTTTGTCATGTATATTCTCTTCCTTTCTGAAGCAGGTTGTTTGTGATTAATGTGCCTGATATGAGGCCAATTTTTTTTTTCTCTCTCTTGGTTGGGAGCTGGAAGGACGAGGTGATCGTGGGCCTGAAGCCTCTCATCAAAGCACCGTCTCTTTAGGAGCAGATCTCACATGAGTGAGATCTGTGTTTGTGACGGCGGCTTCCATAAACCATTCTTGGTTTGTTTTACTCACACACACACACACACACACACACACACACACACACACACACACACACACACACACACATGGAACTTTCCACAGCTCTTGCTAACCACCCAACCTTGAGCGAACTAAAAACATCTTGGCCTCATCACCAACGCTTCTCTCCACCTGCGACAACGCCACGGGTGACTGGCAGACCTTCCATAACACTCAGCCAGTACCAGTGTCAACGATCTTGTAGCCTCCCGTACGGTGCGTTACGACATATTGCAATCATCCGCTCTGTGCATCCCCTTATCACTGAGGCCCTGACGAAGACACCCACCCGACGGAGGTACGCCGGTGACTTTACGATTGGCAATCGGCGTCAGCGACAGCTTTCGTGGATCCTACGTCTCCTAGAACACCCTAGACTCTTCCTGAACTGGATGCCATCATCCACCAGGCCATCGACATGTGAATGAAGACCCATGTACGTCAAAGCCTGGCATCGCTCCATGTTCCCCACTACCTACCATCTCACTAAGTCCCGTAGCCTCCTCCGAGTGCAGTCCACCGAGCTCCTTTGTGTAATTTTGGACGACAAACTAAGTAGGAAAGGGGCACTTAAGCACCACTTTCAAACCCCTCTAGTTGTCATCTTGACATTCTTCGTCAACTCAAGACACTCGCATTCCCTGAACCTGAACTCAGGAACATTCTTGCAGTAGTCATTCTCCCTGAACTCACTGATGTCTCTCCCACCTCTTTTTATTCTCTCTCACTCCCGCCGTGTCTCTCTTTCCTGATCCAGGACACAACGGGGGGTCTCCCATTGACAGTCCCGAAAAGGGCATGCACAATCACCTTCGGCAACGAGGAACAAAAAAATAATGCTCCAATTATAAGTCTGTTGAGTATACCTGGAAAGGTTGGTGGTACGAAACGCTCGACTGAGGAGCAGCAATATGGCTTCATGATAGATGGGGTATATGTGGGCCAGGTCGGTGTCTGCTTCGAAGAATTTGTATGAGAAGTACTTGGATGTAGAGAGTAAAATGTACGTTGCGCGATCTGGTGAAAGCCTATGACAGGGCTGATAGAGATGCCCTGTGGAAAGTGCTAAGAATATGAGGGGGAAAAGGAAAATTACTAGATATGGTGAGATTTAATGGGGGAGTAAGGATTATTTACCATTTGGAAGGGAGAAGGGCGAGTGTGGTTCTTCCTGAAAGTTGGTCTGCATGAAGGATCTGGATGGGAACGGAACGCCTGAGGACGATATATGGTGTGAGGAGAGTTGGTCGATCGCTGGTTGTGTAAGAAACAAAAGTGCAAAAGGGAGACGTTGTAGTAAGCAAGGTCTCACTAAGGTATGATGAACTGGTTCGAACATATGGAGAAGATGAGTGAAAAGAGACTGACCAAGAGTATCTACATTTCACAAGTAGGAAAAGGAAAGGAGAAAGGAGATTAAGATGGAGATGAAAGAGCCGTAAGAGACATGTATGTGATAGAATGATCTGGAATGATGTGGTACATGGGAGACGATGTTCTGTGAATGGGTTGTATCAGGGTATATGGATTAAACATGGTAAACTATCGAATGATTGGCTATGGATGGTAGGCTTTGGATGCAGAACATTACATACGTCAGCAGATACTGGATATGTGCAAATGAGACCTTTGTTTCTTTTGTTCCTGCCGCTACCTCAAAAGGGAGTGGAAAAGGATAGATCATAACAAAGAATATAAGGAAGGCGTGTTGAACAGCATACTAGTCTCAATGACGAGTGTGGTCTATAAAGTACTGGAAAAAAAAAAATAACCAGAAAACAAATGGATGACTTAATGCAGAAGAGAAATTACTTAATCGAAAGAAAACATGATTTCATGATGTAACATGTAACGATGACTTAGATTTCTACGAGAGAGTGAGCTCTACTTTAGACAAAAGAGATGGCTGAGTGGATTGATTGTGCCAAGCCTGTCAGTAAGCATTTGTCACTGTATCCGCATTGGAAGCTGATTAAGCTGGATCATCAGGCATGAATAACAGGAAAAACTCCTTCAAAGGATAGACGACTATCTTAAGCAGAAGGGAACAAAGGACACGCAACAGAGAAGCCAGATCAAAAGGGATTGAGGTCATCAGTGGGTGCCGCTGGGTTCTGTGCTGGGGCCATTACTCTTTGTGATCTATTGGAATGACTTGCCAGGAAGCACGTAGGGACTCCAACTTCACTATGCTTGCGGATGACACAGAAGTCGCGAGGGAAGTGAAACGCATGCAGGAATTGCATCTATATACACGAGGAACTTGACAGACTCCAAAGTTCCTCTGGTACTAGCTGACGAAGGTCAAGCCGAGCAAATGCAAGGAGGATGGGGGTTTAGAGCGAGGGAATGCCTCGAAGTAATTATCACCTCGCAGGACGTCAGCTGTAGGAGTCTGTGTGTGAGAAAGACTTGGGAGTCTACAATGTCCCTAACCTGTCGCCAGAGTCCCATCCCAGGAGAAAATAGTTAGGGATACCAACTGTCTGTTGGTGAATAATAGAACTGTAGTCAGATTCATAGATAGCGGATTGTATATCAGTCTTTTCACGTCTTACAAAAGGCCTAAACTAGAATACACTTTTTCAGTTTAGTCACTGCCCCTTAAGAAATATAGAGCTAATAGAGAACGTTCAGGGGAGAGCAAGAAAGAGAGAATTAAGAAAGGAAGTTACAAAGGAAAAGGCTTGTTTGGAAAAATGAAGAGTGAGGAGTGACCTGATCACAACGTTTAAACTTTGAAACCAGGTTGATGATGGCAGCGTCGAACAGTCCTTCGAGAGATGCAGGGACAGAACGTTAACCAGTGAACATAACATGAAATCAAGCAAGAGGGACGTTAAGACAGATGTGAAGCAGTACCTCTGCAGTATAACAAAGGTGGATGAATGGATTAAAATGAACAGAAGACATTGTGAATGCAGACATCATGCAGAAATGTATAAGGATGTATGACAGTAGAGAATGTTCAAGAGATGGGGCCCCCACGAGTGTAAAACTCCCTCCTCGTTCAGTACAAATAGGTTATCACACACACACACACACACACACACACACACACACACACACACACACACACACACACACGTTTGATTCTCTGAAAGATCCTTAAAGTCTTCTGGCATTTTAGAAAACGGAATTACTGAGGAAAACGGAAAAGCCAGGGACAGCCAACGTGCTGATCCACTTAGTCACATACATATGTAATTAATCCCAGTCTTCCGGTTACTCATATCGCTGCCTTCTAACCCCCTCTCCTTCCCTCCCTCATCCCCTCCTTCCCTGCCCCCAACCCACCTCCCTCCCTCACCCCTCCCCTTCACCTCCTCCATCCTCCAGTTGTAATCACAACAACATAATGCGTCAGGCAGCAACAGCTGCCCAGCGAGCGACTGCCGTCCTTCGGGAGACCCTCCTCACGGAGGAGTCTTCCGCCAGCTCGCGGGAGACCAAGGAGACGTGCCGGCGACCCCATTCCTCCGCCTACACCAAGAATTAACAGCGATAAGGCCAGTGGGTGACATGGCTTGGCCTACAGTTCATCTCCTCTGCGGCGATTCACGCGTCCATCTTGCTGAGCCAACTCAGAAAGAAGAGGAAGGGGAGAAGAAAAAAGAGACTTGGGTTGAACGTGTTGCCTGACAAGTCCTTACGGGAGTTTTGGTCTGTCCCTTTCTCTCTAGGGGGAAGGCTAAGGTGTTGGTTGTGGGGGAGGAGGAGGAGAGTTGCGATAGTGTTGGCGGGACACAATGTTTATGATGCACGTATGGTATATGGAGAGGCGATGCGATGGTGTGGTGTCTGAGGACTTTGGCTGTGGTGTAGATATGGATATATGGTGGTAAGTAGGGTGAATACAGGTGCTGAGATGTATGGCTGTGGGGTGATGGGTTGTTGATGTGAGGGGTAAGGAGATGGGTGTCGGGTATTGCTATGGGTTGTGGAGAGGTCAGTAGTGTTGTTGTGGACTTGTGGCGGTCGATGGGGTTATGAAGTGCGTTATGGCGGGCATAATTCTGGGTGCAGTGTCTGTACGAGTGTGTGGTGACGAGTGTGGTGTTGGCTTCCCACGTCCACTCCTTGCGTAGTACTGCCATGGTGCGTTGCCGGTATGGGTGCGTTGTGCTGGGTGTGGTGGTGTAATGGACACACACACACACACACACACACACACACACACACACCTGTGGCCACACCACAACACTTCCCACACCGGGGACTAAGCCCCAGGGGTGGCCAGGTACCTCCCCCTGGCAACTGGCTAGCCCCCGAGGGACACACCACACTCCCGTCATGCATATTCCCACGACCGTCACTCGCCAGATTAAACCACTCACAACCTCCCCTTTACTGAGTCTACGTCGAATACATCAACCGACGTATATGAAGGGATCGTTCGCGTCGTCTGTACATCTGGCAAAACTGTAAGTTAGTGGAAGGCTGAGGGGAGGGGAGGTCAATTCGTCGTGTGTTTGTTAAAGCGAGGTGAGGTAGCCAGCGCATGGGGCATCTTCCCACGGTGCCGGACTTGGGGGAGGGGGGAATACACTGTGTATTTCTTACTGCGTGGAGGAGCTCTTGTGCATGGGTTCTGCTGAAGGCACGGGGTGTGGGAGACGAAACATACCTTGCTAGGAGACACATTCCTGGGGTGGTGGGGAAGCAGGCACTGTGTGGGACAAGCAGGAGTGTGGGGGTCACTGTTGGGGTAGTGTATACAGGTGTAGGTTAGTGTTGTCCTTCCATGGTTCAAACTACAGCCACCACCACCTCCCTCCGACCATCACTGCTCACCATCACCTACCTCCGCCATACTTAGCAGCATCCCTCCACCGCCTCCCACTGCCTCCAGGATCTACGCATCCAGGACGCAGTCAAGGAACGCGCGCGTCCAACTCTGACAACGATGTCTTCTCGCCACAGCTGAAAGACGCTTCGTCACATCTCCGGCGTATACCGTCACACGTCACCCACATTCCCCCACAAGATCTAACACTCCTCAAGCTAGATAAGACTAAGAGATAAGACGGGGGAAGATATACCATCAGACTCCAGCACCGCATCACACACGACATATATATATTCTGTGTTTCAATCGGATTTTTGGCTCAGCTTTTTCGTGAAATGGGAAAAGATGCGTCACGTGGGCTTCTTACGCTCGTGGGTCCAGCGGTCATCCTCGCCAGCGGGTGAGCTACGCATTTCGCGCGTTTAGAAAGACGCGAAATATAGGGAAACGCATGTGTATGTACACACACACAAAAAAAAACCCCACACACAATTCATAAACATGCAGACAGTCACACACTTATAAAGCATAAACTCACACAAACACGCAGGGAAAACTTCAGCAAGCACACACACACACACACACACACACACACACACACACACACACACACACACACACTTCTCCACCGTGGCAAAATGGTATGTACGAAGAACGTTGGCTGTGAGAGGATTAGGGATTCCAACCAACGTTCTCATGAGAGGCGCCAAGTACGCTACACAGATGTGTGTGTGTGTGTGTGTGTGTGTGTGTGTGTGTGTGTGTGTGTGTGTGTGTGTGTGTGTGTGTGTGTGTGTGTGTGTGTGTGTGTGTGTGTGTGTGTGTGTGTGTGTGTGTGTGTGTGTGTGTGTGTGTAAAAGCGAAAAACTGTGATTCAGTAAATTAAGAAGTTTATGATACAAAATCTTGCATCAGTGTTAGGCAAGTGTGTGATTCACACACACTTGCCTCACTGCTTTCAAAACATTCTTAGAAAGAGAGATTTTTTCCCCTCCATATTTTTTTAGGGCACGTAGCTTTGAGAGTGTGAAAAATCAGAAGCTCAAACAACACAATCAAACTTTCATACTGAGGGAGGATGATCTTCACAGTCTACCCCGAGATAAAGAGAAATGATCAGAGTTGAGCCCATAAATGGTGAGTGAGGTTCACAATACAGCGTAAACGCGAGGAAGTGAGGATGTGATAAGGTGGTCTTTGGCAGGAATATCATCCATTACGGAACAAAGTTAAAGACTCATAGCTTGAGTGGGACTTTCGAGTCGGCTATGTGCCTATAACGGATACGAATATAGCGTATATCAACGCGCACTTCCATGTAACATAAGAATCTCCAACGGCCAGGATCGAACCCGGGACCCCTGCGTGGTAGGCGGGGGACACACTACAGCTGGGCTATGATCACTCCCTAGGGCGATCATGTACACACCTGTCGGTAACTATCGGAACCGCATTCGGGTACATGTTTCATAAAGGGAAATATGTTGAACACACTGATCACACCACATAAACCATAGTTAGAATATGGTCCTCCGGTCTCCGCACTTTAAAGACGTACAGGGAATTAATAGACAGAGTCTGGAGAAGGGGAAAATGGTTGCCTGAACCGAGAGAGATTAGGAATAATGACGGAGTCAGAGGGATGATAATCGGGGTACCATGGAAAGAGAGAGGGGTAAGGGGTGACTTGACCACGTCCTTTTAAGTTCTTACCCCCAGTTGGATGATGTCATCAGCGGGCAGATCTCTGTTCCTCATGATCAGCAAGAACACAGCCTTAAGACGCCTCGGCATAAGATTAAGATTGTTAGAAAAGATGTAAAGACGTATACGAGTAGTGTATGATTACATCATAATAGTGTATGATTATATTAGAGGAGTGTATGATTATAATAGAGTTGTGCATGATTATAATAGTGTACGATTATCATAGAGGAGTGTATGATTTCATTAGAGGAGTGCATGATTATATCATAATAGTGTATGATTATCAAAGAGGAGTGTTTGATTACATTAGAGGAGTGTATGATTATAATAGAGTTGTGTATGATTATAATAGTGTGCGATTATCATAGAGGAGTGTATGATTACATTTGAGGAGTGTATGATTATAATAGAGTTGTGTATGATTATAATAGTGTACGATTATCATAGAGGAGTGTATGACTATATTAGAGGAGTGTCTGATTATAATAGAGTTGTGTATGATTATAATAGTGTATGATTATATTAGAGTAGTGCATGAGCATTATAGAGATGTGTATGACTATAACAGAGCAATGTATGATTATAATAGATCAGTGCTTGATTAACCCCAACAATCTTCCAGAAAACCCCCCATCAACCTTCCCAGAACAGCGCCAGCAGTCTGTGTCGCTGGACCGCCGCACACCACACCAGCGTCAACCAAACCAAGGCTGTAAATCACGTTCATCGTCCACGGCTCCACCCTCCTCCACACCACCTCCTCTCCCACTGTTCCCTCCCTCCCGGCTACCAAGTCCACCAAGCTTCTCTGTGCCACGCTGGACGGTAAACTTAGCCTGGAAGCGACGCACGTCTTCACCATCAAGAGATCTTCCAGCTCTCGTCTCTTTTATTTCTACCCAAAACGTTTGGCCTCCCTACACCTGAGTTCAGAGACGTTTGTAAGAGTTCTTTTTCTCCCCAAACTTCCTCCTTAACCTCCCCCCTTGGTCTTCCATTTTCTATGCATGGCAGTGGCATACAAGACCATCCCCGGCCCCTGTCGCACCACCTGTGAGGAGGCGCTCAACACCCCCGCCATGCGCGTCACCGTCACCTCTTGCCAGCCGAGATCCCTCTTCCCCGAGTTTGCAGTCCGGCACCACGACCGTGTTGATCCCTCTACCCGAGCACGTACAGACCGCTGTGGCAGCTGTGCTTCTGCCAGTATCAGCAGCTGAAATCGGCGGTGCACACTCCGTGCTCATCGTGTGGGCGGCGGTGCACACTCCGTGCTCATCCTGTGGGCGACGGTGCACAAGATAATGACAGAAGTCGCTAAAGATCTTTTGTTCGATGCCAACGTTCGGATAATTATAGCATTAAATGTGGCAAGTCTGGTCCATTGCGTACAGCAGGCGAGTCTATTGACGCAAGAGCAGCTCCAGTCTCGGCCATTGTGAACCACGTCACATGTTATGACGACTTTACACCAGCGCTCAACACTGTGTCTGTCTCCCCACCCCACCCCAACCACACCCCTCCCCCCTCCGTTTTTACCGCAGCCTGTTTTCTGTTGTGTGGATTTACACGATGCAGGTAGCGAAATAAATCATTCACTCTAATAATAATAATAATGATAATAATAATAATAATGATAATAATAATAATGATAATAATAATGATAATGATAATAATAATAATGATGATAATGATAATGATAATTATTATATTACTATCATTATCATTATTGTTATTACTATTGTTATTATTATCATTATCATTATTATTATTACTACCATTATCATTATCAAACAAGTACACACACACACACACACACACACACACACACACACACACACACACACAGAGCTTATGTACGGCCGCTAGCGACATCAAACTCCTCTCTCTCTCTCTCTCTCTCTCTCTCTCTCTCTCTCTCTCCCTCCTGGGTCGTGAGGTGTTCAATGGCGGCTGGAATTACCACCTACAGAGCCAAGACGGTGCCACACAACACAGCGAGGGAGGATGGGGAGAGAGTATGGTCTGTCTGGCTGTGTTGGGGAGAGGATGGTCCGTCTGTCTGGCTGTGTTGGGGAGAAGATGGTCCGTCTGTCTGGCTGTGTTGGGTGGGGAGAGGATGGTCCGTCTGTCTGGCTGTGTTGGGGAGATAATGATTAACGTCGTGTGGGGAGTATGTTCGTCCCTGTAATTCTTTTGCGACACACTTGCCTTGACGAAGTGGGGGAGCTCTGCGTGGAAGGGGGGTGATGGGGAGAATGGTTGTAAGGGCGTAGATGAGGGAATCAACAAGGGTGACCTTCTGGGCATATATATATATATATATATATATATATATATATATATATATATATATATATATATATATATATATATATATATATACTTTTTCGCCCGTCTCGTGGGAAACGGAAAGTCTACTATCCCTAACTTCAACTTCATCTTAAAAGTTGGCTACTATGAAGACTCAATACTGCACGGCAATATTCTCAGAAACGTACCCCATCTTCGGGCGAATGAATGTCTGTCTCTGATCCTCTTTACGTTGTGTGGAGGTGTCGCTCTCCGTCACTGTGGTTGGGTAGTTACTGGAACTGATTGGCTGTTGATAATTTGGACGTTTGGGCGACCAAATGCCAAAGTCTTTAAGGCTGTCAACTTCAAGTTATATAACTTTTTAAGGTGTTTAAGATAACTATATATATATATATATATATATATATATATATATATATATATATATATATATATATATATATATATATACATACTAGGAACCAGTGGGCGGGGCTGGGGAATGACTTAAGGAACAGGTGAAGAGGTTAGGTCACAGGTCACCCTCGACGACCTCACCTCTCTCAAGTTACAAAATTAGGTCATGTTCTAGGGGGGAAAAATCTTTTCCTTCTGCGAAGTTAAGTTAGTTATAAAAACCAACATTTTGATTCATTCTACCATGTTTGATGCGAGGCGATCAACAATAGTTCTGCACATGACTGAGTTATTATGTGATAACCTTAACACCGTAACTTCTCAGAAGGATGAGGGATTGTGTTTACAATATCCCCTGTAATGGGTGTCACGAGCTCTACATTGGTCGAACTGGTGAGGTTACTAATATCAGGGGTTAAATAACAACGTGTTAGGTATGGACGAGAATCTGACGCAATATTTGTCCACCTCAAAGACTTTGGTCATCAAACCGATTGGAACAGTGTTAAAGTTAACACATAACACTAACTCTGAAATGGATAGAAATAGTGTTGAATCACCTGTAATCAATCAGAGATATGAATATGAATTAAAATGTTTGTATATATAAATCAGTTAACTTTATAAGTTCACCTGCAAATATGTTTTCCCAGAACATAGGTTGCCCTGAGGTAGTAACTTGAGAGAGGTGAGGTCCTGGAAGATAACCTGTGACCTAACCCTTTCACCTGTTTCTTAATTCACCTGCCGTTCCGCCCAGTGGCCCCTGGTGTATCATATTCTGGTTCTCTTTACCTGACGATGTAATTATAAGAAGGCTCTTGACACTTCGTATTGTCTTTTTCCTTGTACTTTTACCTGCATATATATATATATATATATATATATATATATATATATATATATATATATATATATATATCGTACTTTTAATAAGTATTTGAGTCACTGACGCGTATTTCAGGAGTGTGTCTTCTCTCGTCCACGAGCACTTAAAACCCTCCTCACCCGCACCCCCAACAAACACCCACACACCCCAGAAAAGAAAGAAAAACCTAACTTACAGATTCCTAAGGATCATGAAGCACAATAACACCAACTCCTGACCTAATCCATCCCCTTGTAGTAAAGAGGAGGGCGAGAGAAGACCGGGAGGATCTCCTGTATACACAAGTCTCCACAGAGGGAAAAGAAAAGGAAAAGAAAATGGTGTTTCTCTTTCTGGGGAAAAGCTGGACGGAGAGTGCCAACCAGGAGACGCGTGGAGGCTCCGGATTACCCCGTCGATGGACAGTGAAAAGATGGTGGTTTACAGTCAGCCATACGTGTTGACACAAAAGTCCCGAAGGATTTTTCTCCTTCCCCCTCCGCCGTCCAAGAAATGAATACTGATCTTTTTCTGAGCTCAGTGTGTATAGGAGGCCTGGGGGGAGGAGGAGGAGGAGGAGGAGGAGGAGGAAGAGGAGGAGTGTGTCTTGTTTTCACACAAGTTGGATAACCGTGAAATAGACCCCATACACGAGGGGGCGTATTTCAGTCCGTAAAACTTCTACCCGGTGTTGTGACACAGCTTGATATATATCTGTGCGTGGCCGCGCAGGCGCACGTCGGCACGCGTTACCTCCGGGGGCTCCCCAGTCTCCGTGTGGTGTGTGGCTGGTGGGTCGAACCAAGAAGCTGCTGGTTTGTGGAGCATGACGGCGCCTGGAACACCTTTTCCCCCGCATGTACTTTGTAAGATAGTCAGCTTTCCCGGGGTCTTCTTTTGGGGGGGCTCTCGCAAGCATGCAGAACATCGAGGAAAAGGGTAGAATTCAAACGTGAATTGGCTTCGACCATTTTTTTTTTCCCAAGGGCGCTTTCATGCCAACTGTCCGGCAAGAAAGATTATATTTCTTAGAGAATCTCCTGCAGGTAAGTGTAGGTAGCTGGAGCATCAAGTGTTTAGACTTTTGGGAACATCTCTGTCTACGGCCTGGAGGAACGCTCTGCTTCTGAGCAATTTGGAGTTGTGTGGTTGTTTGGGGTCCCAGTTCTTGTGAACGACGGAGGAGTGGTTGACTGTTTGCCTATCAACTACCTGGTTTATGAAGGCTATCAAAGTTGACGTACATCTGCCAATCGTAGAATCTGTCACACCTCCTTCAGATGTTGAGGACAATTCCAAGACCAGGTGTATCTCCCGGTACGGTTATGGACCCATAATGCATCAGGTCCGCCACGCGTCGGAGGTAACCGCGAAAAAAAAGACATGAGTCACCAACTGGAATAACTGATGCAAATGTCTGAGGTACACGAGACAACGTTTCAGGATTGGAGACATTTGCATCTGAAGGCAGTTCTAATACAAGTGAGATCTGTGAATTCCTAATAGACACAGATAGATATCTATTTACCGAGGATGCAAATCTAGTTTAAATGACTTGGGGAATTAAAAAAAAAAGGCGGTGGTGTCTTGCTGTTAGTTAATATCAATCTTGCACTGAAATATTACGGAGACACTGATCAGATGAACTCCACTAATATGCAATTGATGATGATCTTTCGTCAACAACTCTAGGTGTACTGTGCAGGATCAGCGCTCCTACGCAAGACAGCAAGACCATTTAAGTGAACACGCTTCGATCATAACAGAGGATTTAAGAACATACCATAACTGAGGTTGGGGTAAGCCGTTTCCAGCGCCTGCGGGCATGGACGGCGCTTAAGCTAGCTCGAGAGTACGCTAACTACAGCGTGTTGAGAAACCCACCCGTGACGCGAACGTATCTAGATTTAATTCTGCTTCAGGCGAGGATCTCGTCATTGAGGCTGCACTCAACGATTCGTCTGGTACTGGCTATTAATCACTAGCAAATCATATCTGGGGGTAAATTTCAAGATCATAGTTTTTTCTCTCTTTTTTTTTTTTTTTTTTTTTACGTCGGGCTTCGCGATATATCAATGATCATTACATTACTGGGATGACTCCGTCAATGGATATGATACGGGCGTAGCTCGCGATACGCTTCAGTAAGAGGATCGAAGCAGCTGTATGCGCTAAGGTTTAGCAGACCTTCTCCAGAACTATGCTGCGATGCCGGACCATGGAAACAAATGTAGCGTCCTGGAGGGGAAAAGCTCATACATGAACTGAAATGAGCATTGGGCAGCAAGATGACGGTAGATAACGTAAATCTGTGACAAAATAATCTGTATACCCCAGTGTAAATATGAAGGACATATTGCTGAAAACAGCGGAGGGAGAGAAATATGGAGAAAGTTGCGGTTATGTCAAAAAAGTCAGTCATTCCTTCGTTGAATATTTGCATAATTTACAAAAAAAAAAAGAAGAAGAAAGAATTAGTTCATGAAAATGAAGCCGTGGCAAAGATCTTAATTCATTCCTATTTTTTCTTCGACCGGATTTACCAATTAAGACACGACCCGTTACCCAGCTCCACTCTCATTGCTCTCGGATGACAACATTTTGCAACACCCGGTCACGCAGGATCAAGACATTCTGTCACCAGAGCCTAAGAACAAAGAGAGAATCTTAGAATAAGGCAGTTGAATACCTTGATAACTTTTATCATTACTCTTATCGCTCTTCACAGGCAGAGTTTTTCATAGGACTGGAAGTCCGACAATGTAACATCAATATATCCAAAAGAAGTTTCGAAATTTTCCCAGCCAAGATTTCATCGCCCATTGAACTTGGCATCTGTTATTGGCAAACTCATAGGAACTGTCAGTGACGGCAAGAGTGTAAATAGCTTAGAGGATCAGGAGTAGATGAACAATTTACACCATGGTTTTCTGCTCGATCGCTCATGTGTGTCTAATCGGCTAGATTTCTGTTATGATATCGTTAACTTCCAAGATAAAGATAAAGTGGATGATGTCATTCATATAGATTTTCAGAGGGCATTCGATACAGCCCATAGCAACTCTCATTTACTCTCTCTTTCATCCCTCTTCACTTTCCTCTTAACTTCCTGCAGCTTTCTCTCGTATACCTCCCAATCACACGCACTCCTTCCCTGCAAATAACGCCCACACACCTCAATATTCTCTCGCACATCATCGATTACCAGCAAAGGTCACGTCTCCCTCGGTAGAGTTGGTGTAACACTTTAGTGATTAGAAAACGTGTCGAGTGACTGTAACCAAAGACTAGTGATGAACAGTCAAGCTTCAGGATTATGAAACTGTGAGTGTTAACAGCACACACAGGTTCAATAAGCTGTATGACAAGGAGAGAATGTTCAGGAGGTGGGGCCCTACGAGCGTAAACCTCCGTCCCCTTACAGTCCAAATAGGTGATGAACCTTCAGAACAATTCTCTCTCTGAGTGGACTAGTGATACACTGAGACGTCAAAAGTCGCAGACGATTCTGAACTGAGAAATAAGTCTGCAAGAGGCAGACGTTTATCAGAGACCTCCATCGGCAGCAGATCGGCCGCCCCTCATCCCAAATACGTATATCAGATACCTCCATCGACAGCACATGGACCGCCCCTCATCTTGGCCTATGCATTAGACATCTCCCAACATCATGCCAACACAGTGATGAACGCGCATTACCAGCGTCACCAAATTGGATAGAAAAGAGGACATGGGTTGGGTGTAGCGTAAGTCATAAGAAGGTGGGTAGTGGCGAGGTGTGTATATCCGTAAGGTAAAGCATTACGGGAGGAGGCGTATGGCAGCAGTGGTGCGTCATGGGGATCGGGGAATAAATATATGCGGCCAAGCAGTCACAAGTATAGGTCAATGTCACCAGGTCGGATCGGCCCGCGTTAAGGATTCATCTTTGTCACGGAGAGAGAGAGAGAGAGAGAGAGAGAGAGAGAGAGAGAGAGAGAGAGAGAGAGAGAGAGAGAGAGAGAGAGAGAGAGAGAGAGAGAGAGAGTACAATCGTCAGGACCATCACCGCTACTGAACACCCCACACCATCTCTATTATCATCACCCTCACCACAAAGACTATCTGCGTCAGCATCGTCAGCGCTACTGTCTACCGCTATAATGCCGCCCACCATCATCTTCTGCCATCTTCTTGGCCACCTCCACGACCACCCCTCGCTAGCGCTCGAGCAAGACAGCCGCCGTTCATCACATACGGTGAGGTAATCTCACATCACGAGTCGGTGTCTGGTGAAGACGGTGCTGCTACGCCCGCCGCCCCACGCCCACCCCCACGCCCACAGCTGCCGGGACCGGACGCTAAGCCGAGCTGCCGCCCACCCCCCCACGCTCAGACTCGCCCCTTGACCTCGCTGGGGTTTATCTGCGTTTTTATATCCACTTTTGAACGCCAGAGAGTAAAGAGTTCATTTTATTTAGCATCCGGGAGGCCAGCTGAGCCCCAGTAGCATTGAGGGCGTCACGTGCCTGGCTCTCTTCTTTCCCAGCGAGGACGAGACCCAGCTCACCGACGAGTCGCCCGGGGGACCTGTCACTTGTTGACCCTGGCCACCGAAGGCGCTTACATCGAGGTGGCTCGAGGCTCACCAACTCATGGCCACGTCTCTCCCCGCCCCCGTCAAAGCAATGATCAAAATCCTGAAGAAGGACAAGACCTCCTCGACCGCTCTCATGCCCCTCAGTAGCGCGTCGGAGGGTAAGAGAGTCCAGTGTATGACCGTAAGGTTTTCGGAGCGCCACATTAGATTGTCCCAGCGGTGTTTATCATGTCTCATCACCTCTACCAAACTCATTTCTTTTCCTTAATCTCCCCTCAAGGGCGTGGGCGCCGGGGAGGGAGGTTTTGATCTGCAGTTACAGTACATTATCAATCACTTCAGGGGCGGGCGTGCCCGACCACGAGACCGGCCGTTTTACCGCTGACGGAGGGGACGGCTCGCTCGGCTTCATCCCCTGCAGGAGGATGACGGCGCGGCGAGAGGACATGAGTGAATGACGTCATCGCTAATGCTCGGGCATTCAGAGTATTCCTCTGCTACTTCAGGTGGCACGTCTTGCACCAGTGGGTGACTGTGTGTCTTCCTCAGTACTCCTCTTGCTTATAGCTGTTGAATTTATACACACACACACACACACACACACACACACACACACACACATACACATACACACATACTATGTATCTACATCTATCTATCTATCTATCTAGACATATATATATATATATATATATATATATATATATATATATATATATATATATATATATATATATATATATATATATATACTGACTCGGGGACATTGTATGATCATGCCTCGCAGGTGGAGTGCCCTTGATAACGGTTTTCAAAACACCCGTCATTAATGGCGTATCTGTCATTCTACATCACCAGTGTTCATGGACGTGTTGGCAAAAGAAATTCCGAAAACAGAAATCAAATGGTTTACACCTTTCTTTTCGTATTTCCAGTGTGGATCCTGCTTCGTGCAGGCGACTGTGCTCAAAAATGGATCACCATAACAAGGATATGACAATCGCCAAGCAGGGCTGGCTGCCTCCGTCATGATGGTGCTTTTGATCATGATCATATGTTTGATCCCGTCCATCATGGTGCACAAAGCAACCTAATTACGCTTTGCTCACAGTTGCTTCTGGCGTTGTGCGGTCGGTACAGAGACCTCCACAGACGAGCTAGTATTTTAAACAGTTTCTTTCTTCCAAGGAAGACTAAACCCTCTCCTCCTCTTCGCTCTCCTCTCCTTCCCTCTTTGCTGCCGTGTGCGTGTGTGTGTGTGTGTGTGTGTGTGTGTGTGTGTGACCTTTGTCTCGAGTTCTAAAGTCATCTCCGCATAAATGTTGCGCATTTCGTGAAGAATGCGGTATGGTAATTCTGCGGGGGTACCGCACGGTGCACGGTACCTGGCTGTCCACTGGGCGTACTGTACCTGGCTGTCCATTGTACCATACTTGGTGGTTGTGGGATACCGTACCTGGCTGTCCACTGTTTGGCAGAAGAGGGAGATAATCAACAGGAATATCTAACAGCAGTGATCGAGATTATCTGCAACCAAACAGAGTATTCTCAAAGCATCAGAACCACTATATTCAACCACCACCACCACCGCAGCCACCACAGCCAATCACGCACCACACATAGAATACAAGATCGCCCAGAAAAAAAAAAAACTCATCTCTTAGAACTTCTCTACCACCATCCTGATAGATGTACACAAAAACGATCCTCGCCACACAACTGTATTCCATGTAATCCTCTGAGGGTGGGTAGCGTCCACGTTCCCTGATCACCATTCCTTCCGCCTGTCGCCATTAAGTTCTTCCTGGTGACGTCTAATCCAGTCACCAATAGGTGTCATTTGCTCCAAAGGGTTACCGTCGGCCTTGCCTCATTCAGACTCGTAATCGCGAAATGCCTCATTTGTCGACACCTGCGAACGTCGTGATGCGCTGCTATGGTGTTTGTTCGTGATGTTGGGGGTGGCAGAGCCGGCAGGCGGTGCTGGGTGGTAGGGCCGTCCTGCTGGTGGTGCTGGGTGGTAGGGACGTCCTGCTGGTGGTGCTGGGTGGCAGAGCCGTCCTGCTGGTGTTGATGGTCGGTAGGGCCGTCCTGACAACAAGAACCAGCGGGTCATTATTGCCTTAATCATTACCAACAAGAGAGAGTCGGGTGAATGTTTTAAGTGGTAGAGGAGGCTAGCGGATCAGTGCGGATGAGGAGTTTGGCAGATCAGTGTGGTGGAGGAGGCTGGCTGGCGCATAGCACATACCACAGTGAGAGTCGAATCACCAACGCACAATAGCGTGATACAGTGGTAACAGACTCCGTCAGGCTAGTACTTCAGACTACTGATAACTGCTCTACGGCAGGGCTACTCAAGGGGCGGCCCACCTCGAGCCATGGGGTCGACCTCAGCCTCTCCCCTATACAACATCTCGCACATGAGCAAGAAAAAATAACTCTAAGACCTTATTTTTTTTTTCTTGTACAGTACGTCTCTACCTGGTAGGATATCATAAAATTATTTCTTGTGTTAACTCAGGATATTTTTTCTAGTTATTCTGATCGACCACATCAGCCTGAAGTAAATCATAACGCTTGCTCATTTATCTTTTATTACGTTATCATCAATGAAACCTTTCACCCAAACCTCTGCCACCCATCTCGTATGAGTTGAGTTGCCTTTGTCTAGGGTTAATAGATCTCTAATTATTGTTTAATCACCTCAGACTCGTTCAATACATCTGTTCCTTCACAGCTGACATGTCAAGGAATTATTTTTCCTAAAGCCTTTCAACTTCATCTTCATTCATTTCCCTGTCAGTATCATTACCTGAAGCTGTATCGTCCAACTGTGGAACAAGGTCGTTTATCATCTTTGTCGCAACACTAACTGTAGTTCCTGCTTAACAACCAACTCACAACACCGGCAAGTAAATAAAGCTACACCAGTGGGTGAGTGGCTTTGTGTGGGTGAGTGTGTTAGTGTGGGTGAGTGTGTCTGTGTGGGTGAGTGTGGCTGTGTGGGTGAGTGTGGCTGTGTGTGTGAGTGTGTCTGTGTGGGTGAGTGTGTCTGTGTGGGTGAGTGTGTCTGTGTGGGTGAGTGTGGCTGTGTGGGTGAGTGTGTCTGTGTGGGTGAGTGTGTCTGTGTGGGTGAGTGTGTCTGTGTGGGTGAGTGTGGCTGTGTGGGTGAGTGTGTCTGTGTGGTTGAGTGTGTCTGTGTGGGTGAGTGTGTCTGTGTGGGTGAGTGTGTCTGTGTGGGTGAGTGTGTCTGTGTGGGTGAGTGTGGCTGTGTGGGTGAGTGTGTCTGTGTGGTTGAGTGTGTCTGTGTGGGTGAGTGCGTCTCTGTGGGTGAGAGCGTCTATATGTCACCACAGGTACCACAAACATGGCATAATCCTTTTCTAATCACGAGACACCAAGGGCTTATCTTTCTTTCTTCTTTTCTGCTGGATTTCCTCAGTGGCTGGAGTGACATACCCTTACATTGTCATCATTTCCTGGTGTCCGTGGAACCGACCTGGACAACCGAGCAAATACTGCCACTAAACATCCTCTTTACCTTCCGCCTGGTGCCAGTTGCCACATATTGTTTTTCTTCGGTCAATTGATTTGGAGACGTGAAGGACACTGAACATTACCCTCTCGATCACACCTACAAACTCTAGCTTCTATGAATGCGTCGTTACGATTAATTACAATGAAAACATAACAGCATGGAGTTCGCCATGCACAATGCATCATGCGCGCATATTATTTAGATAAGGCAGTTGGCTTAATAATAATACACACACACACACACACACACACACATACACAGACATAGACACACACACACATGCACTCAATGGCTGCCTCGGCTCGAAATGTCTCGAATTACTGTTGTCGAACCGTTATCTCGCACGCTGGTCTGAAATACCTACAAAATTGAGGACTGGAACGTCGCTCAAAGTCCCACTAGTCTCAAAAAATGAGTCTAGATCAGTTTTGCGCAATGGTTCGTGGTAATGATTCATCTGGGACGACGTCAATTATCTTTGAGAGGAATAACCTCTTTGTAGGAGGGTGCATGGTCATAACTGATCATTTGGAGGACACGTGGCCATGATTCATATGTAGGAGGCTTTGTGGCCATACCTGATCTTTTGGAGGATACGTGGCCATAATCTATCTGGTAGGAGGCTATGTGGCCATACCTGATCATTTGGAGGATACGTGGCCATAATCTATCTGGTAGGAGGCTATGTGGCCATACCTGATCATTTGGAGGAAAGTATATTCACAACGAAGTGGAAAGTACAACATTTGTACCTCATTCTTCGCTGATCAAGATGGCAAGACATGTTATTCTGTTCTCAAAGAGAAAACAAAATCATATTTCGCAGTGAAGGTGTTTGAAATATAGACATACACTGTTGCAGATATTCCCATATGCAAAGTAACTTGCATAATGAGCTTATAAATAATCCCTGAATCCTCGCTCAATATAGTTTTACGGGTGTGTTACGGGAGTTCCTTTTTATCTCCTTAACCTAAGGCCATTCACGTACTCATCCTCCTCTTTTACATTTCCTCTTCGCTTCTTCCACTTTATCTTTCTCTCTCAGTCCATTGAGGTATCCAGCCATCAACGTCCTTTTTCCCTCCACGTCTCCTCTGCTCCACCTCTTCCCCTGGCAGCCTCACGACGCCCTGTGATTCAGTCATCTCGATGAACGTCCTTCCTTACGCCCCGTCATCGCCACATCCACCTTGAGGCTCCACAACACGGCGCAGCCGCTCACGATCGCAGCTGAAGTCCATCCAAAAGTGGCCACTCACGGCGCCCGTGGCTGCACGCCGCGTTACTCTGCCTTACTTCGACAGGGAGGGAGGGAGGGAGGGAGAGCCGCAGGTCATGGAGCACATACACACACACACACACACACACACACACACACACACACACACACACACACACACACATGCGACGTCGCCGCAAGTCCACGTGCGTTCGGAGTATTTATGTCGAACCCTGTCCTCCTTTGTGCGTCTGTCGGGCGGGATGGAAAAGGGTGAGGAGGGTGGTGGGTTAGGGTGAAGAGGAGTGGTGGTGAAGGGATGAAAGTGTGAGGTAAGGAATGGCGTGGGTGAACACCGTGTGAGGTGACGAGGAAGACTGTTTGAGTGGGTGTGGCTGTGGTTTGTGTGGAAGGGAAGGAACAGGCCCATGTAAGGGAAGGAAGGAGGTATATTCTGGTGTTTAGCGAATGCAATGGGAGAGGAGCGTGTGTCTGCAGGTGTACAGATGTGACTGAGGGGGGGGGACTGAATGATGATAAGTGGCATGTGAGGACTGGTGTGGGAAATCTATGTTTGAACGTAGTGATGTGAATGTATCAGGGAGTAGATACCTTGAGTGTAACGGTATCAGTGTAGTAGTATGAGTGTAAAGGTGGCAGATACGCTCGGTGGACGTGTGTGAGTGTCGTGGTATGCATGTGAGGAGAGGGGATGCTACGCTGGCGCGTGCGTGACGGATCATCTGTCTGAGGGTTTTCCACACTCACACACATACACACGCGCGCATACCAAGTCAGTCCTTGGTTCTGTAATTGCTTGGCGTACTAAAAATTCCTCGAGACCACATCAAACGAGCGGGCCTTAGGTAACACGTGCAGCGGAGAAGCGGAGGAGGAGGAGGAGGAGGAGGTGGTGGTTATACAACACATACAACCCCTCGCTACAACAGGTGAGCTTCACTCGCCCTTGCGATGATCCAGGGGGACGAACAGCACCAGACTGGTGCTGCTGTTGGTCTGTTGCTCAGAGGACTGCGACGGTGCCAGAGGACAGATAGTGTGGCACCTGCTCTCCCTGACCCACCAGTGGCTGTGCGATCAACCACAAAACGATATAAAGACAGGCAGACAGATAGATAGATAGATAGATAGATTGATAGATAGATAGATATGAGATAGAGAGACTCGCTCAATAAACCCGAGGGGCGCTGAGGGAGACAGGACAAGTAGGTTATGCAAGTGAGGAGGTAGGAAACTAAGCAGGTTGACAAGGAGGAGGCACAAGCAGTCAGGCGAGGAAGGGGGCAAGCAGACAGGAGGCTAGGAGGGCAGACAAGTAGGACAAGCAAGCTTGGAGGCTGGACAAGGAGGACAAGGAAGGCAACCAAGCATTTTACACCACGCAAGGCAGGCATGGATGTATGTCGAGGTTAAACCAGGGAGCACACATGGCGGCAAGCACGAACGCTGAAGGGGTTAGCCCGGCTGGCGGGCAGGAGGGTGGGGACGGGCAAGCCCAGGACGGAGTTCTGGCGCAGGACAAGCACTGTATACGGGGAGGGTGTGGACGTGAGAGTGGCACGGCGGCAGTCTGGTCCCGGAGAAGCGCTGTACACAAGGAGGGTGTGGACGTAAGAGTAACACGACGGCGGAGGTGTGGCCCAGGACACCAGTCTCAAGCATCAGTCATTTACTATGCTGTTTCATTCGGTACGACAGAACCATAATTTCTGCCAATTTACGAGCTTCTTTTGTTCCTTCATTTACGTTGTCTGTCATGCACAAATGACAAAGATCTTGAAGTAGCCATGTGTGAAACTGATGAATATGATAGTGTCTGGTTTGGGTTATGTCTAGAGTCGCTAGGTTATGTTTAGGGTAGGCTAGGCTATGTCTAGGGTAGGCTAGGCTGTGTCTACGGTAGCTAGACTATGTCCAGGGTCGGATACGCTGAAGTAGAAGAAGAAGAAAGAGTAATTGAAGACTGTGTCATTGTGGACAGTGGAGGGGACAAAGTGAGGAGGGAGGGACTGAGGAGTGTTGGGAGGGACATCGAAGGATGAACGTTAGAATGGAACGGAAGGGAGGAAGGGAGAAAGAGGGAGAGGTACGATGATTAGGGAGGTAAAGAGATGGAAGAGAGAGAGAGTGATGGACGGCTGGATAGTAAGTAAGATGGAAGAGGGAGTAAAGGGTGATTACATTAAGTGACAGGGAAACAGAAAACAGGTGAAGGATAAGGTGGCATGTGATGAGGAGTGACAGTTAAGGTGACAGGTGGGGAGGGGTGAAGGGGGAAGATGGGAGAGGGAAGGGTAGAGAGGAGGGGTGGGAGGAAAGTGAGAGCGGTGAGGCATAATGTGGAACGGTTGATTGGCGAGTTGTGGAGGATGGTTGACGGCAAAGAGTGAGTGGAAACAAAGCAGGGCAGGTAGGTGGAGATGTAGGTGGAAGAGCTGTAGGTGGAGGAAATGTTGGTGTAGGAAATTAGGTGAGTAGGTGTAGGTGTAAGTGGAGGAGATGTAGGCGGAGGAGATATCTGTCGCAATGTGTACAGTACGGGTCTGTGACTCCAGTTCACTACCTGTGGTTCTGTGCGACGGTGGGGGACGAGAAGACGATAATGATGACGGAGGAGGAGGTGGATGATGAGGAGGAGGAGGGAGGAGGGAGGAGATAAGGAAGGAGGACAGAAAGAGGATAGGAGGGTCAGGTGGCGAGGGACATGATGGACAGTAGGGACAAAGAGAAGGAAGCACCGCTGGTGACGGTGAGGTCCCGACGGCCCACACCACTGCTGCCCTGCCACACTACCTGCAGCAGCCCTCCACCCCCCTGTAGCAGCGTCCAAACCCCCTGCAGCAGTCCTCATCCCCTGCAGCAGCCCTCCACCCCCTGCAACAATCCTCTACCCCCTGCAGCAGACCTCCAACCTCTGCAGCAGACCTCAAACCTCTGCAGCAGCCCTCAATCTCCAGCAGTAGCCGTCTATGCAATGTAGCAGCCCATTTAGGTACGAAGATGCAGTGGCAAAGGACTCCAGTGTAAACAAATGCACAATCATACATTTAGGTGCCAAAGAAAATCACACACGACTACGAAATATCACGTTAGCCATCATCAGAAACACAGGGAGACAAGACCTTTGGAGGGTGCTAATCCATGGTGACCTGCAATACCCGGGGCGATACTTCAAACTAATTAAAACATAACAACATGTCAGATTTCATACTTAGAATTATAGACTACAACACGAAAGACACGGGACTCACTCTTTACAACACCCCCGGACACACTGTATTTAATCCTCAACAGATTAAACGTTGAAACACATTCTATCTCAGCGTATCTTGCGGTCGACGTTATAAAAGAATGCGATTTCCGTTTATCCATTCCAACAGAATTTCCCAGTCAGGTATACTTGTCTTTAATGCATGGCTTTTCCTTCACGGCAAAATTTTCCTGACGTGTGACATATGCTATAGGGAATGGCGGGTGAGGGAATAGCTTTCTCCATTTGATACTGTCGCCATCTACATGTGGCAAGCATTGAGGAACCTCGTCATAGACCATCGGGTCGTGTGTTATCTGTCATTCCATGTACTGTCCTCCAGCAGATAACCTAGTCACACAGACCATCAGGTCTTCTGTTATCTGTCCTTCCCGTGCACTATCCTCGCACTGACGATGGCCATACAGTCGACTCGCGCTGACGATGGCCATGCAGTCGACTCGCGCTGACGATGGCCATACAATCGACTCGCGCTGACGATGGCCATTCAGTCGACTCGCGCTGACGATGTCCATACAGTCGACTCGCGCTGACGATGGCCATACAGTCGACTCGCTCTGTCTTTCGTCATGCAGCTGACGTCTGCTGACGCCGCCATGCCATAGTGTGAGAAGCGTATATTTCTTTCACACTCCCCTTCCTTCAGCTTCTCTCTTCCTTCCTTTATCTTCTTCATTCTTGCTCACCTCCCATTTTCGCACCCTTTCCCTTCACAATTACTGGATAGTTTCTATGCACATTTTTTCCTTTCCATATCCCACTTTCCTTTCCAGTTTATTGATCCCTCTTCCTGTGTAATCTTCCTCCCCTCACCGCCCATCCTACCTCCCGACCCCATTGTCTGTTACCCCTCACTCCTCCCCTCTGTCTCCCCTCGGCACCGCCGCATTTCCTCCCCACAGTCAGTCAGTTCCTCCTCACCTGTCCCGTTCCTCCCCACCCCACCCCACCCTCCCCTCCCTCTGCCCCATTGCTCATCCTCCTCACCCTTGCCCAACACCTGGTTACTTTGTTGGACGTGAGTGAGAGAGAGAGAGAGAGAGAGAGAGAGAGAGAGAGAGAGAGAGAGGGGGGGGGGGCGCAGTGTCAAATCACACAACAAACTCCTCCCCACATCCTCCCTCCCTCACTCCCCACTTCCAGTCGATCTACTGGGGAGAAGAAAATGGCAGGCGAGACCTCAACGCGCTCGAGATGCCATCAGGAGGTCTCGCGCTCGGGCTGAGGGCGACGTCTCGGGAAGACACCTCAAGAAGAAGGGCAGCGGCGGGGCGGGCCCGGCCATAGCGAAGGGGCTGGTCGACATGGCTCCCAGCTTGGCCCGCTGGACCCCGTCCTCGTCACCTGTCCCCCGTATCAACACAATGGACCTGACCACACCCCGCACTGGACCCCCACCTGGAAAATGGACCGTAGTGTTGGCCCAGATAGAGAAGGAAGTTGCTTAAACACTCCTGGAAACACACTGGAACAAATTTGACGCCGTTTCCAGTACTTCGCCTTGCCCCATTTCCAGGCCGACACGCCATTAATTCAGAGACGCAACTAAGGAATAAAAACCCACGTCGGCGAAGTACGGATGTGATCCTTAATGATCTGATAACCATTAGGTCCTACTACGAGCGGCGTCTCTGACTCAGTACTTTATGGCCACGTGCATCTGTCTATGGAGAGCCAGTGGGAGCGGATATGCCGCCCTCCGCTCCAGGACGCGAAGGGCCAATGTTGCCTGGGAACGCGGCCGTGTAAGGGCCTGTGTGCTCATGATTACCTGGTGTAAGCACGTGCGAGTTTAACGATTCTGGAACACCTTTCCATTCCCCTCCCTTGTCAGTCGAGGCTACGATGTACGATAACACCTTCCGAATACAATTAGTATTTAGGTTGCTAACGAGGTGATTCGCATCAGATATCTGACGTATATCGTTTTGGTGATAATTCCTGCGATTGAATGGCAAAGTAAAAGAAAGAAAATCCATTGATCGTCTTGATAATCTTGGAAAACTAGATGGAAATTCTTCCCTCCTGCAACGCGGTCGGAAGCATCCGACTCACCTGCTGAAGAGCTGATTGGCCAGTCTCCCCGTGTGGCCACGCCTCCCGCCTCCTACCAATGGCTCAGGCCACGGGAGAGGATGCGATGCCTCGCCGCCATTGGCTCATATTGTTTTGCTACCTGCCATCTGGTCGGAATGTTATAAAAGAGAGCTACTTCCCCGCATGTCATCAGTAGCTATCGAGAGATCTTGGGGGAGAGAAGTGTTCAGTGTTCTCAAGATGGATTGCACGATGGCTCATTTGGAAAGCATTAGAAGTTACTCCCACTGCCCGCCTAAGAAGCGACCCCTGGCTTTCTACAGCGTACAGAACGATGGTGAGTTGCTGTGATGCGCGTACTCTCGTGTTTCCAGACGATGCTTTCCCTCAAAAAAAAAAAAAGCTTACTTTTTATTATGGTTTTTTTTTTGTAACGTTAAAACGCTTAAAACTAATTACATGTTATGAAACTTGCTTCAGTCAGTGTCCAATGACATACTACGACTAATGCATTGTTGATACTGAGTGTAGGAGAGAAATCCTTTCAATACACGTCATTGTGTGTACGTCTTTGTTTAGGCTTTCCTTGTTTCCCCTGGCGTGCACCAACACCCGTGAGACTCGCTCTCTCGTCCTGACTCACCCACTCGGTGTGAGTCACGGGCCAAACGTATTCATCACTCACTATTCCGTCATCTTGTGTTGCACCCGGTTTTTCGTGTGTGTGTGTGTGTGTGTGTGTGTGTGTGTTACGATTGTGAGTTGTATGTGAGTTGTATCTTCTTTGCGACACATGTTATTCTCATGCATGGCCGTAATGTTTCACGCATTTCTGATAGTTTTAATTGTGTCCTACGGGTGACCTCTGTGGGTTCTGCCTCTGTGACTGTAACCCACAGGTGGATTCTGTCTCTGTGGCCCACGAGTGGGTTCTGCCTCTGTGGCTGTGACCCACGGGTAGGTCCTGCCTCTGTAACCCACGGGTGGGCCCTCCCTCTGTGGCCCACGAGTGGGTCTCGCTCATTCCTGTGGTACAGTTTAGGTTAAAGTGGTGGTCGTTGTGTTGTTCGTATGGAGTTGGTAGTGCACGTGCAGCTGTCTTCTAGTTAGAGCAGGTGTTACGTGCGACTGATCCTCATAACAACACGTGTTTCGCCTCCGGAACTAACAGGTGTCCTTCTCTCCACAGATGATGACCAGCCACAGGACCTCAGTGTCAAGCGTCGGCGCCACGACAGTAACGAGGAACGCCCGCGAGCCCAAACGCCGCCCCCAACGACGTCGGCGCCGCCCGCGCTACCACCACCACGCACTCCCACGCCACCGACGTCGCAGCCACCCACACACACCCCCACCTGCCCACCACGCATGCCCTCTCTCGCCGACTTCTACCTGAAACTATTCCAGTCGTCGGCTGTACAGCAGCAGCAGCAGCAGCAACAGCAGCAGCAGCAGCAGTCCCAGTGGTGGCGAGGGTCGATGTGGCCTCTTGTCCCCACCGCCGCCCACCCAGCCCTGGCCGCCCATCCTGTCCTCGCTGCTCGCCTGGCCTCGCCGCAACCCGCGGAGGATCGACTGGCCTCGCCGCGCTCCACAGCCTCCGAGGACTCGGGTGTCGGGGCCGAATCGCTGAGCGAGGACGAGATCGATGTCACGAGTGACACGGACGTCTACCGATCGTCGGCCTTCGACGTCGCCCACGACCACGCCTCCGCCCGCGGAGAGGCGCGCTACTCCTGCACAGAGTGCAGCAAGTCGTACTCGACCTACACCGGGCTCAGCAAGCACAAGCAGTTCCACTGCGCGGCGCTGGGCGCCAAGTCCTTCGCGTGCAAGCACTGCGAGAAAGTGTACACCAGCCTGGGCGCCCTCAAGATGCACATCCGCACCCACACGCTGCCCTGCAAGTGTCAGCTGTGCGGCAAGGCCTTCTCGCGGCCCTGGCTGCTGCAGGGCCACATCAGGACCCACACCGGGGAGAAGCCCTTCCAGTGCCCGCAGTGCGACCGCTGCTTTGCCGACCGCAGCAACCTGCGGGCGCACCTCCAGACCCACGCCGACGTCAAGAAGTACGCCTGCGCCACCTGCCACAAGACCTTCTCCAGGATGTCCCTCCTCAACAAGCACACGGAGGCCGCCTGCCCCACCAGACCCCAGCACCAGGAGATGCCCCCAGCCCCGCCCCAGTAAAGGTCCCTAACGAGGTGTATACTGGGGGTGGAAAGGGGTCGGCCAACCAGGCATTTATAGCCACCAGCGCGTCTAGTCAACCACGTGCCACTCTACATTATCTAAGATAATACCAGCCTACAAATAAAGATATCTATTTTATGTTAAATCTGAGGTGTTTCATGCCCCTCCCTCCCTCCCTCCCCTGGATGGTCACCACCACATATTCTCTTCAAGTCGTCATGCATTAGCTATCACCATACTCTACCACCACGCACCAGTCCTCACCACACTCTACCACCACGCACCAGTACTCACCACACTCTACCACCACGCACCAGTACTCACCACACTACCACCACGCACCAGTACTCACCACACTCTACCAACACGCACCAGTACTCACCACACTCTACCAACACGCATTAGTACTCACCACACTCTACCAACACGCACCAGTACTCACCACACTCTACCAACAGGCACCAGTACTCACCACACTCTACCACCACGCACCAGTACTCACCACACTCTACCACCAATCTTCTACCCTCTATTCATCTACAATCTCTTATGATATTTTCACTTAATCCATTACTGTTCTCTCTCATACTCAACTGTATCTTTTAAGCTCCCTTCCTCAAGTTAACTGAACCCATACACGCAGTGCCACACCCATCTCCTTGGCAGCTGCCTTCCACACACACACACACACACACTTCAAATGCCCACCACATCACCTAACATCACCTCAGCCTCATGATGTATTGCTTCGGACCCCTAATCAGCTTATCTATCATTTCACTTCCCCTTCTAGTGTTTATCCTTCTCGTCCTTTCGTCACTGTATGATTCAAGAACTAATTTCCTCAAGGAGACACCGTGATGCATGTCTGTGCTCGCTCTATAACCAGCCCCGAAACAGAAGACAAAAAGACTCTGAAATGAGTAATCATTTGAATGACACAACAGCATTATGACTAAACAGCATCGCCACTTCCCTGGGTCAGCGAGGGAGCGTCAGGAACACCGACAAAGGAGGTCACCATATTCGTTGAAGACCCCGTGGGGTACAGTGGACAGGTATTATGAGTGAACGGTAAGGACACAAGACCCTCAGTACGCCACCATAAGTCGACGCACATAACATTACCACAACTGAACTCCCGCCTTTTCTTAAGGTTACACCAGTCGCCTACCCACTTCCCGATTTCTGTGGATTATTATTTACTTCCTTGTTCCTCCCGTGGCCAAATAGACTCCAGTACGCGTCGCCAACACCAGAAGCAAATATATATATATATATATATATATATATATATATATATTGTAAAAATAGTCATTTGTATGGTAAAGCTCCCACACCCCACCCTCTCTCATCATCTCTGAATTGTGAGTAAATGAGACGGTGTTCGCACCTCATATCTCTCTGTGCCTCATGACAGACGTGAGGAAGGACATTCCGAAGCTGAGGCGACCAAAGAGCTGGTTGTCTGTGTGGCCACGTCTCGCACCGCACCCTCCTCCCCCTCCCCCCCCTCCCCGGCTTTGTCAGGTCCAGAGAAAATGGGAATCCAGAGGAGGTCTTTATACCCGCGCTCTCTCTCGGGTTTGCTCTACGTCTCTCTCTCTCTCTCTCTCTCTCTCTCTCTCTCTCTCTCTCTCTCTCTCTCTCTCTCTCTCTCTCTCTCTCTCTCTCTCATACGCATGCATTCATATAACATACGTCTGTTCATGTACGCTTGAATGTCATCGTATGCATGCATGACTGCATTTCCATATGATTATGTGTTTGTGTGTTTTCAATCGGGATGGCATTGGGGCCACCACCTGTTGACCATCCATCCTCCCCCCAGTTCGACTTTAAGGCCAGGGTGTGTGTGTGTGTGTGTGTGTGTGTGTTCAGAGGCCCTGATAATTCAAAGCCAATTACAAGTTGGAAAAAAAAAATTGAATATTGAAAGGTCATAAAGCGAGATGGATCTCGCGTTGTACATAACCTTATAAGCACACGCTATTTCGGAGCAACACCTGTGATCACAAGAGGACACACACAGAGCTGTGGTTCATCGTCTGTTATTAATGGGATTCACCATTTGAGCTCGGCCATTACCCCCTCCCGTCTCCTTTAGTGTCAGCTGTGTGTGAACTGCTGACGGCCCTGACGCCTTAAGTGTCAGCCATCAGCGGTGGGCAATCATCACTCACTCACAGGCCATAAACAGAGTATATATTTTTTTTTCAGATATAATCCAGGAGAAGGTGTTCAGTTGGTGGGTTCGTGCTTAACGAAGCCAACGGCCCTTAACGACCCTGGCTGTGGTTAAGCCTTAAATGTACAAACACTACCCAACCATCACTCCAAACTCCAAACTCCCCAACTATCACCTAAGTGTACGAGATCCTCTCTTGATACGAAAGGAAGACGGTGTTATTGCTGCCGGACGGGAGGGCGAGGGGACACCTTACTGTGCCACCGCCCGTGCCACAGACAGCGGTAACGTCTGGGTGTGTGAGTGTGTGATCTGCGAGACACGGTGGTATCCACTCCAGGTTCATACTTGGAGTATGATTCAACATTGGATGGATTCCATTTACTAATAACTCAAGGGGTTCGAACCTTAAGTGTGGCCCATGATTTTGGTTACTATCACGATATACTGAAAAAAGAATAAGATACGTTCGCCATCCTCTGCAAATGAGGTGAAATAGTTGTATATATTATCGGCCTTTTCACCCAGGCTTGGGAGGGACCATAAATCTAATAGACACAGATGAATCAAGTCATCAACGTGTCTTTTGAACCCTATTCTGTATTTAGTGATTTCTTTGTCATCGTTACCTGGCGATAGTTTAGCATTGTACTGGCGAGGGAACTTTACCCTCATTTGTCCTACAACATCCCCCCCCTACAACATCCCCCCTACAACATCCCCCCTACAACATCCCCCCTACAACAACCCTCCTACAACATCACCCCTACAACATCCCCCTACAACACCACCCCTACAACATCCCTCCTACAACATCCCCCCTACAACATCCCCCCTACAACATCACCCATACAACAGCCCTCCTACAACATTACCCCTACAACACTCCCCCTACAACATCCCTCCCCCCTCACAATCATCATTATCTAGCCAATGTGTTTGTTCCTAATGTGACTATATGATCGTATATGTTACTGTTATAATACAGGATTTCTGAAATATTCTGTTATACCTCCGTGGAGTCTACGCTTAGAAAGAGACGGTAATTATATATATATATATATATATATATATATATATATATATATATATATATATATATATATATATATATATATCTTTTTATCTTTTTTTTCCCCGTCACACTGTTTATCATCTGAGTAACGGATGATGTCTTTGTTGGTCTTCTCTGTCCTTGTTCTAGTCTTATCTCCATTCCGGATGAACTTTGGTGACCAAAGCTGAACAAAGGATTGTTGTATATGTGACGACAGCAAGGCCTCAACGAAGACGCCTTTGTACGTTCCGTCGACGCACCCCCCCCCCCTCTCTCTCTCTCTCTCTCTCTCTCTCTCTCTCTCTCTCTCTCTCTCTCTCTCTCTCTCTCTCTCTCTCTCACCTGACATCGTTTATCTTTTTCTTTTACCCCTTAATTCCCTTCCTGGTTATCACTTATCGGTATACTAATCTTTCAAATCCTTCATAGTTTCATCCTATTTTTTTTTTTTTTTTTTTTTGATGCAACCGAAGTGGCTCAATACCTTCTCTTTCCAGCCACTCAGTTCCTTCCTTTTCAGGCACTAAGGAGGATCTTCCCCTTCCAGTCAATCGGCACTTTCCCTTCTAGGCCCTCTGCACCTCCCTTTCCAGGCCCTCGGCATCTTTCCTTTCCAGTCACTTGGCGCCTTCCCTTCCACTTACTAGATGCCTTCCCTTTCCAGGCACTCGGCAAATTCCCTTTCCAAGCCCTTCGGATCTTTCCTTTCCAGGTCCTCGGGATCTTTCCTTTCCAGGCCCTCTGCACCTCCCTTTCCAGGCCCTCGATATCTTTTCTTTCCAGTCACTTGGCGCCCTCCCTTCCAGTTACTAGGCGCCTTACCTTTCCAGGCACTTGGGTTCTTCCCTTTCCAGCCACCATCCGACACCTTCCAGTAAATCTGGGTATTTTATGGAATCTACCTATCACATATGTCACAAAAGACTTCTATTAGATGTGTTAAACGCGACCTTTCATACACAAATCCATAATGATAACCAATTATCGGTTTATCACTCTAATAATCCAACTCGTTTACCTATAATTTGTTTATAACAATTTCGATCAAACCAATTAAGTTTAACAGGGCGGCAGTTCAAAACGCATCTTTCTACTTCGTTTTAGAAAATTGGTATTGTATTAGGGAGCTTGTCGTCTCTTGCCACTTCGTGTGTTCACGACTTTATGATAATGTTGGTAGTAAGTTGAGAGCGTGGCTAGGTGGGCTAGTATCAAAGCGTGGCCGTGTGAGCCTGCATGAGGGCGTGGTCGTGTAAGCCTGCATGAGGGCGTGGCCGTGTGAGCCTGCATGAGGGCGTGGCTGTGTGAGCCTGCATGAGGGCGTGGCCGTGTGGGCCAGCATGAGGGCGTGGCTGGGTGGGCTAGTGTATTAAGGCGTGGCTGGGTGGGCTAGTGTATTAAGGCGTGGCCGTGTGAGCCTGCATGAGGGCGTGGCCGTGTGAGCCTGCATGACGGTGTGGCCGTGTGAGCCTGCATGAGGGCGTGGCCGTGAGGGCCAGCATGAGGGCGTGACCGTGTGAGCCTGAATGAGGGCGTGCATATACCTGGGACAGACCGCAAACAAATGGCTGGCTGGATTAAAAATGTAATTCATAACAAATATAATTCAGATCCAAGCATCGTGTGCTGTACCGTCTCTACCTCCCTCACATTACCCCTCACGATCATCAACACTGCCTCATTCCCGTCCCACGAATCCTCCTCCTCCTGCTCCCTCACTCTGTCCTCATATTGCACGTGTTGCCTGTACGCCTACACCCACTCTCTCCTCCCTCATCATACACCTCACAGAAGCCCCGTAGCTCCATACCCCATCCCACCCTACCCTCTCCCTGCCTTGCTCTGCCCAGCCCTGCCGCCCACATCCTCCCTCCCTCCACCCAGTGAGCGGGCAGACTCCGTGGTTGATCAGATTACAGAGCCAATTATACGAGGAGTTGCCAGTCATGCTGCCGCCGCCGCCGGCCACGTGCTTAAAGCCAACACTTCCGTCGACGACCGCCCACCTCACACTCCCTCCACCCCCGCTCACGCCGCCCACCTCACACTCCCTCCACCCCCGCCCCCGCCGCCCACCTCACACTCCCTCCACCCCCGCTCACGCCGCCCACCTCACACTCCCTCCACCCCCGCCCCCGCCGCCCACCTCACACTCCCTCCACCCCCTCCCCCGCCGCCCACCTCTTACTCCCTCCACCGCCCGCCGCCCATCCCGCACTCACCAAGAACAACCTCCCTCCCTCCCTCTTGATTGAACTGTTTGCCTGGCACTGTATTCATCATCCCAGGGCGCAGCTTGCATGATGACAGTCGGTCGAAAATCATACCTTGAAGACCCGCCAAACTGACTGTATTGTTTGCATAACATGTATCAACTTTTACGTCTATGACGCAACATCATTACACCTCATGACGTATCATACTTCATGACGTAATGCATTGTGATGACTTACCTCATGACGTATCATACTTCATGACGTATTGCACTGTGATGATTTAAATACGCCTTAGTTACATGACGTATTAAATCATCTATCAATATCAGTAAAGTTAAAAGAACATAATTTGAACTTATGAACTGTTCACAAAAAAACATTTCGCCAACCTGATGGGTGATTACATATATATATATATACATACACATATCCATGTCTACTATACAAGCAACGGAGACGACGTTCTCAGAATAAATATATATATATATATATATATATATATATATATATATATATATATATATATATATATATATATATATATATATATATTGGAAAGGATCATAATTTTGCGCGTGATCAAGATATTCCTATGAGTTCACGGGGAAAATGAAACACTTATCGTGTTTCATTTTCCCCGTGGACTCATAAGAATATATATATATATATATATATATATATATATATATATATATATATATATATATATATATATATATATATATATATATATCATATAAATTCTAGTGTTATCAGAGCGTAATGTAGCCAGGAAACAGCGGACGTCATTGGCCCGCGTTGTTTCAAATCACGCAGATGTTTTTGAGGCGGAGGACAGCATGCGAAATGGTAATCAGAGCCCCACAGTATAAAGAGATAAGAGAGAATTAAAACTGGTGGGTAAGTGTTTGATGAATGGTTGGTCAGGGCCCGCCAGCACCACCTGCCATGACTCACACACACACACACACACACACACACACACACACACACACACACACACCTACACACCGCTATGGAGGGGGCAGGGAGGTCTGGCAAAGGAAGGGAGAGGAGGAGAGTGAGGTTTGGCAGAGCAAGGGAGAGCGTGGAGTCAGGAATACAGGGAGGGAAGAATGAGAGAGAGAGAGAGAGGAGAGAGAGTGGCATACAGTGAGGGAAGAATGAGGGAGGAGAAAGAATGGGATACAGGGAGGGAAGAATGAGGGAGGAGGGTGAGGAGGGAATGATGGCGATCATGCAGCAGTGGAGGGATGGTTCTAATGATGGCGGTCCCAGGGTCTCGTAAGTCAAGTGATCATGTAATACTTTCCACACACGACGGTGATGTTTACACTCCAGCTGTGATATTGACAATCCAGCTGTAACACTTACAGTCCAGCTGTGACGCTTACAATCCAGCTGTAACATCTACAGTCCAGCTGTAATATTCATACTACAGCTGTAATAGTTACCATCCATAACCCCCGCGTAAGTGATGGATGTATCTGCTGTAGTTGACGTGGATTCGTCTACAGCCGCCAAATCCTTTGTGTTCATGTCTAATCCTGGGACCGAGTTCTGTAAGGTGGGTGGTACTGGTAGCGTGGCAGGCGAGGGGCACTGGTAGTGTCATGGGCGTGAGGTACTGGTAGTGAGGTAGGGGAGGGGGGGTTGTGGTAGGAAGGAGGGTTTGGGTGGAAACAGCTTGGTGGGCTAGGTGTGGTCTGGGTGTGGTCAGGGGGTGAGGGTGGCCGGCCAACCAGGTGCCGACCCCTGACAGCAGCAGATGTCCAGTCAGGCTGTTCCGTCATCATCCACAGACCACGGTGCACATGGTCACGCCGCCAGCCTATCCAATACTCCTTCTTCATTAACAATAATGTGTTGTGCCGTTCCTTGTAGGGTTTATTTGGACACGTCTCGAAAAGGTTCTAATATTTTCCTTCAACAATTTGAGACAGTATTGTGTGGCCACATCTTTTAGCCACACACAATGCATAAGGTTAGCATCTCCAGAGTGGGTAAGACCACCTAATCTTACTTTCTCCACACACGAGTCTCATTCGGCCCTTTTCACTGTGATGGTAAATGGATGTGTTAGTGTTCATTTGGAGTCATCTACACCCTTCAAATAGACCTAATACCTCCATCCTCACTGCAGTTCTGTAGACGTCAAGTTGACAAACTAGTGTTGAGTGGGACAGCCACATCATCAAGTCTGACTGACGCATCAGCTTATATAAATGCTCCAAGAGAATCCGAGTGTGAGAGGGAAATCCTCAAGTCTGATATGAATCCCTTAACCAATAATGCCCACATAGCTGCGTCTGGCTTCAGGGACAAGCATGATACATCCTGGTCACGGGGTATTTAGGACGAGGAGTGAGGACTGAGAATGTGAGATCACTGACTTTGTGGCTGTGGTTCCTGCAAGCTTATGAGCGAAGCTTGTGACGAACCGTTCTGTTTTGGTGAGGGGATTCCCATCTGACTCTCTTGTGTCATCCAACACCATCGATTACAGTGCATAGAAGTCCTTGTTCTTTCCGTCACGACGAATACTCTAGTGGTCTGTAGAGAGGCAAGTATAATATCAAAGCCTTCACTTTGCACTATCATTTTGCAGGACTGTTACTGGTTTAGCTTACATACGGGACCAAGGCTGGTGCATGACGATCTATGTGAGACCTGGTATAGGCCATGTATATACTTCAAGCGTTCTGACATTATCATCATCATAATTAGGGCACTATGATCCAGTGTCGTACCCCCCGTTACAGCTCTGGGATCTCCAAGCGGCCTACCTCATGCACTGACGCTTTAGCTACTGTACATTGCCTGCAGTACATGACCGGGGCCCCTGAGGCACGTAGACGTTTCAGGTAAAAGAGACGATATTGAATGGGTTTGCCATCAACATTCATACTGAGAGAGAGAGAGAGAGAGAGAGAGAGAGAGAGAGAGAGAGAGAGAGAGAGAGAGAGAGAGCGCAATTATGTATGGGCAAGCGGAAGAAGGGAAGGGGGAGGGGGGGCGGGACCCCCGTGTGTGAGAGGGGAGGTGGGGGGGTTCGTACATCTACATGCAGCCATAATGAGCTAAAATCCTCGATCAACAGTTGATGCTCAGGTCTCCTTAATTAAGAGCGAACGTTGATGACCCATTGATAGAATCATTTAATCACTGCGCCAGCGGACCCCGACCACTTTGCAGCCTCCTCGTGCGCGCACGGTTGCTCAGGTAGGCGCATGCCAGTCTGGCTGACGGCAGGATAATTGGTCATAAGGGCATTCACGTAGCACACTGGAGGCATGTGGTCACGACCCAGGCTCCCTGATGCGCTGCTGTGTCATCACACTCGCCCTCACTCGATCCTCAGGCGACAAAACCCAGTATCATCTCCCTTCAGTCATGTATGGTGACTCCAGGACTCAACTTCCCCTTGACGTGAGTCTTGGCCTTACCCAAGGACCACTTTTTAGAGGCTCCTGCAGTAACAAGAACTCTGGTCTAACACGAAGTCCGTTTCCCCATATTGTCTACTCAGACAATCCATTCCCCACCTTATCTTAACACAGAGTCCATTCCTCATCTTATCCTAAGACAGTCCATTTCTCTCCTTATCTTAATACAGGTTCTATTCCTCACCTTATCTTAACATAGAGTCCATTCCCCTTATCACCTTAACATAGAGTCCATTCTCCTTCTTATCTTTAACATAGAGTCCATTCCCCTTATCATCTTAACATAGAGTCCATTCTCCTCTTTATCTGAACACCGCAAAGAGTCTGGCTATCTCTGACTCTCTATCCTCACTACTAACCCTAAATACCCTGTGATCAGAATCCATGTCTCTGAGGTCAGACAGATATGCGAGCATTACTAGTAAAAGGAATTTCTGATCAAAGTGCTATGGATCCTCACCTGACGAACGTCTCTGTAAACAAAACAAAATGGATACCGTAGCTGAACCAGCATTCATCCGGAAAAAAACGGCTCTTGAACGGTGTGTTGTGTGTATGTAAGGAAGCAATAGCGTAATGTCATGATCGTCTCTACCTCTGGGATCTGATTAAAACCTCTTGATAACCTCTTACTCTTGTGCGCTACCTCCCACAGGATGAGCCTACACACCACAGCAAACTAGCCCCCTAAATACCTGCATGAAATCAACTAGTAATTTCCTCTTCCGCTGAAACCATAAAACGTTTTATATCAGATCTGGATTGCAATCGTTAAATCAAGATATTTGCGTCTCATTCCTCGGCTACGAAACACACAGAGAAGCTGAGCTATTGAGGCATTCTTGGCGTCAGTGTTGCATCTCCCAGTCCCCAGTGAGGAACATGGTTCACCTCCAAAGTCTCACTAACAACCATTATTTAAGACCGAGGCGAGTGCAACCCTCCCCACCTGAGGCAGTCGGTCGTACACACAGTAGTTTACAAAGACTGGTGTAGTTTACCTCATAAGTTTACCTGTCGTGCGCAGCAGCGCCTTCCACCGGGACAATCTCGGCCCCAGCCACGTCCGCTCCGATCCCTAATCTAAATGGCGGGTATTTATCACCTGCGTTACTGATAAGCTATTCACCAGCCGGGCGCCCACAACGCGCACGGAAGAAGGGACCATCCACCCGGTGCGGACAGATGGTCGACGAGCATACAGTGATACTGTATCACTCCCGATCCTCTGGGTGCAAGGTGCAAGCCAAGCTCCAGGCACTCAGCTTGGCACTGAGGTAGCCGCCACTGGCACTATCTGGCACTATCAGGCATCTCGTTGACGATAAAGAATCAGAGTGTAATCCCACAGAGCCCCCGGGCGCCGCGCCGCCCTCAGCCGAGGAGACAGGTGCAAAAATGTCATGTGTGTGTATGTGTGTGTGTATGTGTGTGTGTGTGTGTGTGTGTGTGTGTGTGTGGGGCCGGCCGCAGTCGCGATCTGCCGTCGATTGTGCCACCTGATCACGAGACGGTGGTGGGCGACGGAGGCGGTGTGTGTAGCAGGACCTGCTGACAACATTACCGTGGGTTCATTCCCTTCCATGACAGACTCGAGGACAACCCTACCTCCCTCCCTCCCTCCCTCCCGCAGGTGCCTCCTGTGATTGATGGAAGTCCCATGGTCCCGGGTCTGGGACTCCCCACGACAGACGGTCTGATAAGAACCACAAACACACACACACACACACACACACACACACACACACACACACACACACACACACACGTCCCTGACAGGTCATTTGTCTCCAGAACCTGTAGACAAGCAGCTAATAGTACGATCCTGAATGATACAGTCTGTTCGGCGTCTGGGCTCTCGCATAAATGGTTACAGGTCTGTGAACAGAGCACGGTAAACTGGGAATACAGGTGACCCCGAACCAGAGTTACAGCGTCCTCGACGGATACATGAACCGGCTACAGAAGCTTTTATAGTGCTTCTTCTTCCACCCTTTATCCTTCCCTACCCTCCCCATCAATCTCCCCCATCTACCTCCCCTACACTTCTCTGTACCACCTGCCCGGCGCTGGAGGGTCCTCCCATCCCCTTCCAACTCTTAGCCCAAAAACACCCTTCGCAACACTGATAACAGCCCTCCCCCCTTCCTCAATCTCCACCTCCCTGTCCTCCCACTCTGTCAGCTCTGGGTAAATCACCTTATCTAATTTCAGGTTATGTTTGCTCTGCCCAACTAAATGTCCTGGTTAATTACACCTCCTTCAGGAGGCTGGCACCCGCCCCTCACGACTGGACCTCCGTCAGCTCGCGTGCGTGGCAGACAGACGTAGGAGAACCTGGACCTCTCCAGCAGAAGGCCTTCGGGTCCGCCTCATGGACTAGACGCCACGATAAAAAAGTAAGTGACGCTCTCGGATGACAGGTGGCTCTGAGGTGGCACTCGAGCGGCAGGTGTTTGGCCTGACACCTCGTAGAGTATAAAGGTGATAGCGGAGATAAGGGAGGAGGTGTGAGTGCGTGAGAGGGCGCCACATCTGACGCCTGATGGGGCCCGTCACCCTAAGGCTCTGTACAGATGACGGATCCAGATCGTTAACAAAGAAAGTGTCCATAGTTAGGATTCGAACCCTGGCAGGCCCTTGAGTGAATCTCGTTTGTGTGTGTGTGTGTGTGTGTGTGTGTGTGTGTGTGGTAGGCCAGAAGCAGGAGCAAAAGATGAGGGCGGGGGGCGGGGACGGACAGGTGAGGAGGAGGAGGAGGTGGTGGTGGTCGCCGCCGCCGGCGCTAGCGTTAAGACAAACGCCCGATAACACAAACCCATGAAAGAGAGACGACGCTTCACGCTGATAACATCCCTTCCTCCTCCTTATCGCACACCCGCTCCGTGCGCGATGTCTCCGAGATTATCAGGAGAAACGCGCAGTATGACTCTCCCTCTTTCTCTCTCCTTCCTGAGAGAGAGAGAGAGAGAGAGAGAGAGAGAGAGAGAGAGAGAGAGAGAGAGAGAGAGAGAGAGAGAGAGAGAGAGGAACCGGTGTATAAAGTCCGTGAATATCCTCCTCCACGCTGCCGTGAATGTCCTTGGTCGTCTTGGACCTCCAAGAATCGTACATGATATTCAAACTCATCTGAATGCTCGAGTCGCGAGAGCCTTGCGTATATCTTCCTTTAAATTCTCTCTCTCTCTCTCTCTCTCTCTCTCTCTCTCTCTCTCTCTCTCTCTCTCTCTCTCTCTCTCTCTCACAGCACCAGCTAGCCCAGGCTCGCGTGATCATCGCACACCCGTTCACGGACAGATTCCTTGATGCGAAATGGGTTGGCCTCTTTGCCCTTCAAGTGGCCGCCTCTGCCCGAGCGAGAAACACCGAGACGCGGCGGAGTCATGGGTACTCCATCACAGGGTGCTGGACGCCGCACAGATAAGATCTTAAGATAAGAGACTTTCACACACACACACACACACACACACACACACACACACACACACACACACACACACACACACATACGTCAGCCTCGAACACTATTAGGCCAACAATATCCTTACGAAATGATTATACAATTTACGAAATATACAATACAAATCATACTATATCACTTCCCTCTATATAACCTTAATGTAAACGACCACCTAAACTCCCACTGGATTTCAGGGACCAAATAATGACCAAGCGTCTATACTGAGCGCTGCTGTGCGCTGCAGGGTAAGGCCGTCTCTATGAAGACTGTTGGATCTTATACTACACGTATCTTGAGGGATTGTTTCTCAGTCTGCCATATGAGTTTCTGTAAAGGTCGTAATGGGATAACGCCTGTACTACATAAATACCCTTGTTAGAGATAATAACCAGCGTGTTAGTTATGGTCTAATGGGCAACAGGCAGTTAGGACGGTAGTTAGGGTCAACGATGACCCCCAGGAAGAACCAACCCCCTTCCCCCCCCTTAGTCCGGAAGTGAGCAGGAGCGAGGTCTGTTAGTGAGATTCGAAGCAATGGGTAATTAGCTTGTTCGGGGGGTCACCATGAGCCAATTATGTTTTCACGGCCGTTTAGCCTGATTGGCTCGTTATGGGAGAGGCCCAAGGGTGATGCTCCCAGCCACAGTGAGGTCGGTTGCCGCAACCGTGACCGGCTCTCTTACCGGACGTCCTCAGGTCTCATTTCCCTCCCCTCCTCTACTATCACCTCTCCCACCCTAGTAGACTCTAGGGCGAAGGGGGGTGGAGAGAGAGAGAGGGGGAGGGGTGCAAAGGTCACATCAGGGGGGAGAAAAACCACGGGAAAAGAAAAGAAAATCTTTTTTGAAGTACGTCTTGAGAAGGGTCGTAGGCATTTAAAGACTCGGGACTAACAAAGGTTAACGAGGTCAAGAATTGTTGTCCTAAAGGGTCGTTGTCCCGCTCTCCTCAATAACCCCCCTGACCCCATCAACTCGAACCCACCCACCCTCACCCCACCCTTTCAGACATGCATCACCCTGGTCAGCAGAAATGCGACGCGTGGCCGCCCCACCACCCACACACACAGTTAACGTAAATTAATGCCACTATTAACAGCCAGGTACACACGCCCTGTAATGAGATAGGAAGTGATAACGGGCAGGTGATTATGGTCATAACAACCGCGTCCCATACCGCGGGGTCTGGACCCAGCGTCGGCTGACACCGCCCCCTCGCTCCCTCGGATGGGAGACATGTAGGAGCGACACAGGACGGGAGTGTACCTACCTCCCTCATGCCTCGCATGGAGAGGGACTCTCGTCCTAGCTGTGTTGAGGTGGTGGTGGCATCTGTCTGAAGCAGCCTCAATTGACGTCAGGATTGTTCATTATCTTCCATGACCCATGAACATTATGAGCTACCGTACGTAAGTCTCGACATCTTACTTGCACCACACATGCGTCCCCCTCGTTTTCTTTATCTCTCTCACCCTCGTAATTCTTTTTTTCTTTTTTATAAACCAAATGGCTTTTCTAGCAGCTATGATCCGTTCCTTTAAAAAGAAAAAAAAAGGTCCATTCTATCTCCATAGAAACCCCTCATAGTACTGTTCTTTTCCTCCCCTCTCATCTTTCCTCTTTTCCAGTCAGGTTTCGAGCACCGTTTTCGTCCGTGACTGACAGTCACAGAAACCGTAGACAGCGGTACAATCTAACGGGAACCTTCGTAAGGTCTTCAACATCTGTTACTGACCATACGCTTACCACTCTGCGTCCCTCACCTGCCAGCAACAGCTTGTGCGCAAAAGCCTCTACGCAAGAGTTTGTACGTAACATCCTGTACGCAAGAGCTTGCACGCAAAAGCCTGTACGCAAGAGTTTGCACGCAACATCCTGTACGCAAGAGTTTGTGCGCAACATCCTGTACGCAAGAGTTTGTACGCAACATCCTGTACGCAAGAGTCTGTACGCAACAGCCTGTACGCAACAGTGACATCCTCTGAGTCGACCTCACCGGGATCCCCCATCATGCACAAACCCTAGGACGAACCTCCTGAGATCCTCGTCTTGTATATGAATAACACAGGTGCCTCCCCTCCCTCACTCACTCCCTGACCACCTCACACGCAAGGGTTTGTTGACCTCCTCATCACGAGGACGCTTATTCAGTGCCTCATTTTACTACGCTCCTAATACACGAGCACAGGTGATAGGGCATTGCGGAGAGAGAGAGAGAGAACATTAAACTCTATATCAGCCTCAGTAACATGAGCGCTTCGACTTTATGACGACGTGATAGCGTGTATAACCTTATTATCTTCATCATTATCATCATCATCGTAAAACCTTGATATCATCATCATCATCGTAAAACCACACCGCCACAGACGCCACATCCGTTACGAATGGCATAGCACATGCCACTCGAATCCCTCCCTCCCTCCCCTTGGTACAGACGTGGTGGATGGTGCAGGTGTCACTCAGGTTACAGGTGCTGTGCAGGTGTAGGCTGGCTGATAGTGACGACAGCTGTGGCTTCCCCACACCCACCCACCCACCCACCAACCCAGACAGGACACCCTGATCTGTTTGGTTCGTTTCTGTAGACTCAGTACTCTCTCTCTCTCTCTCTCTCTCTCTCTCTCTCTCTCTCTCTCTCTCTCTCTCTCTCTCTCTCTCTCTCTTGTCCGACCCAATTAGGTTCACGTCATACCAGTCTTGGACACGTTCACGTCGCTCCCGCCTGTGATCTCCCGCCTCATATCCAACACAAGGTCGTCCGTGACCTCTCACCCATCCAAGCATAACGAAGCTTAAGCTGTTTGTAAGCTTAACCTAACCAACCCCCTCCTCCCTTTGGTCTATATCCTAACGCGTCTTGAGTTAACCCCAGCTTGATAAGAACTAAGATGACTGAAGTCAATCGAATATATTGTTTTAAGATTAACAAATGGATCTCTAAATTACCAACAGATATGTTATGGGAAACAAGATAACAAGGCAGATAGGTTTTCGTGACGTATGCAACACCACCTCCTCCTCCTCCTCCTCCCTTCCCCGTGACCTCGAACGGGTCATTGGCAGGAGCCCACAGCCAACCAATCAGCAGTGGATATGGCTGCGTGACATCACTGATAAACAACATCTTGTTATATGACACTAACGACGTGACTTACGGCGTAACGTAACCAGAAACAGCTGACGGTGCGACCACCGTAACGCGAGAGTTTTCGTAACGTAACACAACAGCTCGAGTGTGTTACACGAATGACATTAGAAGAAAAAAGAAAACTTTCACGAAGGCACTGCGAGAGGTGACAGATGGTGCGACCCACAGAGCACCGTCCGTTAAAACCGGGGAGACACTGATGGCGGATCGACCAGTCACGAATTCGACCAGTCACGAATTCTCACTGCAAAAGAAAAATATCTTTTGTTGTTCTCAAAGTGTGAAACCAGAGGGACGACAGATCAAATGACGTACACAAGATGTGACCCTCTGGATGGACGGGTCACTGATGTGACCCTCTGGATGATGGACAGATCATTGATGTGACCCCCTGGATGAACTGACCTTTGATGTGACCCTCTGGATGAACTGACCTTTGATGTGACAGATCTTTAACAGCTGAACTGATAGTGGTGATAAGATAGAGGAGTGTGTGTTTGTTTGTGTGTGTGTGTGTGTGTGTGTGTGTGTGTGTGTGTGTGTGTGTGTGTGTGTGTGTGTGTAGGAATCAAGCCGTTGGTGATTATGGGTTGAAGCATCCTATCGTTTGGAACAGACGGAGAGGTAAACCAGTTTCTCCTGTCTGTCAGGTCTAGTGATGGACAGAGAGTGAGGTGGATAGGTACATTAGACGGAAGGAGAATATGTAAGTGAACTGATATCTTTGTTTTGAGAGACAGACGTTTGGGTAAAGACCTGGACAGACGTTTGGGTAAAGACCTGGACAGAAAGACAGATGGATGAACCTAAATCAGACATGAGAAACTTACAACCAAAAATTTAAAGGATACAGATAAACCAGATAACATTATACAAATGAAAAAATACCAATCCATACACATTATAGACGCACACACACACACACACACACACACACACACACACATATATATATATATATATATATATATATATATATATATATATATATATATATATATATATATATATATATATATATATATATATATGTAGATACACGGTAACATATGGACACTAAGAGATGAAAATGGTTAGATATTTAGATGGGCTATGGCTATACGGTCTTTGGATAGATAATAAAAAAAAATAGAGGAAGATATCTATCGATACAGATGATCGAGGAAATGAAGATAACCAGAGCCAGAGGAAGACACAATCCCACATAGTCACGTGAAGTAACACGTGTTATGGTTGGGAAGATTGTACCAGCACGACAAGCATTACTACATTAGCCTGGACATAACCCCATGGCGAGTTGTCACACCCAACTCTCCAGCTTTGGCTAATACCTGCCGTGCCAACGCGTGACCCGATGTGCCTGGGCAACAAGAAGCAACAACACCCAACGAGGGTAATTCCACCTAACAACCTCCCATACGAGCCACGCCCGACATGACGAGCATACGTTAATTACACTTGAATTCACAACACCTTGGCAGCTACACCTGTCACAACTACGAACTGGCAGTCACACCTGACACAACGGGGACTACGTCATTCACCTACACATGTCAAATCCACACCTAACTGCAGTTGACTTGGTACCCATAAGAGTAACGACCAAGCAGCAGCAATTCTCTTCGTAACCACTGTATCCATGGCAACCAAAGACACCAAAGAGCTATACAGTACGTGAGGAGTGAGTCAGTCATATTCCCCAGGAGACTGCTGATTCCCTCCTTCTACGTAGACGGTATTCTGGGGGACAGGTGGGGTTCGTGGTGTCGATGATTGGCACAAACACGCTGTGAATTCGCCGGGAGTCTGATACACGTTGGGGAAAAGCTTTACAGGCAGGGGTGACGAGGGAGGAGGAGGAGGAGGATGAGAAGAGGAGAGAGGAGAGAAGAGGAGGGAGAAGAAGCGGAGGGATATCTGGGAGAGGGAGAGGCGGAGCGGGACAGTAGACCGAAGCGACCCACGCGAACAGGTTCCCACACCTCGTCCAGGCAGACAACACCCCATGCAGATACCTCGTCCAGTGACAGGCCTACATCACCTCTCCAGCTCTCGTCAACCTCGTGATGATCCGCCCGACTCCAGGAGGCGACGAGGAACTGTTCATCTGAGGCCAGAGAAGTGGTGGATCTTACTAAGGGTTTGGGGTTGCTGCTCACGACGCAGGGAGAGGAGTGGTCGGGGGGGAGGTGGAGGAGAACCTTGCCGACAGACCAACACCAGCGGGTTTTTCCCCCTCCCACAGTCGCCACTCTCAGCCATCCACAAGAAACTCGCCTGACGATGGAGGAGGTCGGTGAGCGACCATGGGATCAGGAACAACTTTCTGCTTGCAGCCTTTCCTCCTTCTTTTTCCCCGACACACACACACACACACACACACACACACACACACACACACACACACACACACACACACCCTAGCGTTTCCAGAGGTGGATTTTCCAGCAGCATTAGACCATCGTGACCGGAGCCTGGAAGGGCCATTATCATCTTTCCTCCCGCTATAAAAGGCCGCACACCACAACCCATGGGGGTGACAGAAGCACAAATGCCGAGAATGTTGAGGCTCATCTAAATTCTAATCTGCTTTCCACCATCCGGTCCACACCCTTTGGTAAGGCAAGACCGTTGGCTTGGGTTGGGTTGGCCCGGAGTCCTGGGCAGCACGGGAATTTCTCATATTTCTGGTTTTCCAATTTTGCATTTTATGGTGGGAATGTCGGGAAGGGTTTCTTGCCCTGCCTGGGGGTCAGGGGAGGGGAGGAATGGCGGCCTTATTCTTTGGCCTTCTCTCGGAGGGCGACGTGAAGAATGTGTGCAGGTTGATGGTTCCCGCCCTACGCACGACTACATACCCACGCCCATTGTCCCTACTGCCATCGCCTCGTTCTCCACGGATATACACGCCTCTCGGCTATACCCGCCTCACCTCCGCTTCTATACGAACCTCAGAGATAGAGAGCTATAGCGAAAGCCATAGACGCTATCATCGGTTCGATATCGTGTACGCAGCGGCGACAGAAAAGGGAAACGTAACGCCCTACGCTGCCCCCGTCACCATCTTCCCAGGCATGACAGCCTCGGCGTGTGAATTTCGACGGGCACCTGTAGCCGCCAGCACCTCCCACCGGCTCCCCTCGCCCTCCCAACCTCATGAATCTGGACCTCAATAGCCTGAGAAGCTCCCACCACCCCCTTCATGCCGTCAATAGCTCTTCCCAGAGCTACCTGTGGCGGTGCCCGATACAGTGACTCGACCATTCCACATTCGTTTCTCGTACGAATTTAACCTTCGTCAACCACACTTGCCGAAGGGGAGGTGGAGGGGAGTTCCATGCTTGAGATGTAGGTAGGGAGAGGGACGAGATGGGGTTTTCAAGCACTCTTTGCCCAGCTTGCATGTCTGGGACAGTGAGGTAAGAGGTCCGAAGCCGTGGTCCGGTGCATTATACTACAGCATAGGAGCTGACAGGGGCCAGTGGCTGGCTACCTGCTGGATGACCCCCAACCTGACCCCCACCCCTCTCCCCCCTCCCTCACAAACCTTTGCTTTGCACACCTCACTCCCAGTGTCGGCACAACCAGACCTCGACGCATCAAGAATTGCTAGAAGGGGCGGGAGGATGGGTGTGTGTGTGTGTGTGTGTGTGTGTGTGTGTGTGTGTGTGTGTGTGTGAGTGTGTGTGTTCAGCCCATCGAAGGATGTGATTAAGACGTGGGAAGAAGAGAGAGAGAGAGAGAGAGAGAGAGAGAGAGAGAGAGAGAGAGAGAGAGAGAGAGAGAGAGAGAGAGAGAGAACGGAAGAGGAAGGTGCAAGAACTGCTCTCTCTCTCTCTCTCTCTCTCTCTCAAACCAGCAACACGACTATAAGCTACTGGGAAATAAACCAGAAAAAAAAGAGAGAAAAGAGGTAGGGTTTATTGAAGGCTGATCGAGCAGAAAATGACAAATTGATAGCATGAATACCCGATCAACTCAGCGACGGATGCTTTACGGAATATGATTTAGGGAGGAAAACTGGACCCAAAAAAAACCTGATCTCTCTCAATATCGCATGACTCCGGAGCGCAATCCCCCACCCTGGCCAACACCGCTTCGCTGGCTTAACTTGCAAGCGGTCTTCTTCCCTGACGACCTTCACGAGTTGCAGTTGAGATTTAACGCTAGAGTCTTGCACTGTATCGTTGATCTTCCTCGTGTGTGTGAAGTCCATCTGGACGACGTCAGTCAGTGTCAGTGTTCCACCGGACAAGGGTCCCCGGACCATAGCTTGGCAGACCTCCCCCTCCCTCCCCCCTAGTCCGTGTATCGCTATCCATCCAACACAGTTTTACCAGATGAGCTTCGAGAGCCATATTGATACATTCTGAAGACTCGTATATTCTACTATGGTTCACCAATATAGAGTAAAAACAAACGTAGTTTTTCGAGAGAATATAAAGTTGATAAAACGCAAGAAGTTGCCGTCATACAAGAAGATAACAGAGTGGCATTCATAAGTTCAGATGGAAGTCTTCAGGTCACTGAAGGGCCTGTGTCCATTCGCAGGTGTGGACGTTCGCCAGCAGTGGTCGCGTCCACGCCAAGTTCGCTCGCCAGTCGAAGCGTCAACTGTGATGTCTTTTGGGCCTATTGATCTTCAGTGCATCGCTATTGTTATCATAATCATCATTGTCACTTTTCCCAGATATCATAACTGTGACTGACAGACAGACAGACAGACAGACAGACAGACACAAACACACACACACACACATGCTTGCCTCTCTCTCTCTCTCTCTCTCTCTCTCTCTCTCTCTCTCTCTCTCTCTCTCTCTCTCTTCCTCTGTAGTTATGGCACCCGATCTGGCCACGACCCTGTCTTCAGATCGTCAAAGAGCTCCGCTTTGCCTTTATTGCCTTGAAGCGAGGCACTGTCTTCTGGAATTAGGGCACCGATATCTCTTATCTTTCTCTCTCTCCGTATGAGATCTTCTTCCTCCTGAAATGTCTCTAAAGAGTTCCTCTGGGTTTCACTTGTTACGGGGAGACGTGTGACGAGGACGTGTGACATGCATGAGGGAAAAGTGACGTGATGGCGGACGACACTGTGGTGACTGCATGACGCGTGGTGACGATGGTGTCACGTCCAGGGCCCCGACAGTGCCTGACAGTGACAACGGACTTGGAGATGTAGCAACACCAGCAGCAGCGGTAGCAGGTGTTGGTGGTGAGGGTGAGGGAGAGGTCAGGAGTCGACCTCCTTCCTTCCCTCCTTCCCATGCAGTGTGGGGCAGGCCAGCCGACCTCCGCCCCTCTGGCCGTGGCTCGGAGGACCCGCCGATACACACAGGAACACCAGGACAAAGCCTGGGTCAATATCCGTGAATGTGGGTTGGTGTGGCTGGAGGAGGAGGAGGAGGAGGAGAGGGGGAAGAGACAGTTCCGCTCGGTCTTCCCTGATCCTTCCCGTCCCCTCCCCTTAACCTTCCACACCTCCCTCTCTCCTTCCCCCTCCCCCGCCTGCCCTTCCCTCCAGTCCTTCAAGGCGGGGGGAGGGAGGGGTAAGGGAGGGGAGGGGGCGGGGGTGACCAAACCCACTGACCCACGTGGGAAATTTGGGGTCAATTTTATCCTTTTTAATCCTGGTGATCCTCTCGGGGAATTTCCACTTTTACAGAATAAAAATCCGCTTTTCCGTCTCCTCATGAACCAGGTAGAGGAGGGAGGGAGGGAGGGAGGGAGGGAGGGAGGGAGGGGTGGGGTTGGGAGGGTCCATGGAGGAGAGGGGGAGAGGGTTCCTAACCACTCCCTTCTCCTCTCCCCCTTCTCGGCCCCACCCCGCTATAGGCTGAGACTCCATCGACCTAAGCCGGTATAAAAATGAGACGGAAGAGGATAGAAAAAACTCATCAAAAACACATAATAACAATGATAAAAAGAGCAAAGTAGCCCCTTGGGGGCCCCCTTTTTGCCAGGCCGCCCCAGGACACACACAAAAAAAAAAACGGAGTGAGAGGTGGAGAGATATATACAGGACAAGTGGACACGGCAGAGGGGAGAAAAAATAGGGAAAAGACAGAGAGAAAGAGAGAAAAAAGAGTGAGAGAAAGAGGAGAAAAAGAGTGGAAAATATTTGGGGGGGCCGGCCGGGGGTTAAAAAATTTTTTTGGGGGGGGGGGGGGTTTTTTTTCCCCCAAAAATTTTTTTTTTTTTTTTTTTTGGGGGGGGGGGGGGAAGGGGGGCCCCCCCCCCCGGGGGGGGGGGAAGGGGGGGGCCCCCAAAAAGGAGGGGGGGGGGGGGGGGGGGGGGGGGGGGGGGGGGGGGGGGGGGGGGGGGGGGGGGGAAAGGGGGGAAATTTCCCCAAACCCGGAAAAAAAAAGGGGGGGCCCCCGGGGGGGGGGGGGGGAAGGGGGGGGAAAAAGGGGGGGGAGGGGGGGGGGAAAAAAAGGGGGGGAAAAAAGGGGGAAGGGGGGGCCCCAAAAGGGGGGGGGGGGGGAAAAGGGGGGAAAAAAAGGGGGGGGGAAAAAAAAAAAAGGGGGGGGGCCCCCTTTTTTTCCCCCCCCCCCTTTTTTTCCCCCCTTTTTTGGGGGGCCCCCCCCCCCCCCGGGGGGCCCCCCCTTTCCCCAAAGGGGGTTTTTTTCCCCGGGTTTTTTTTCCCCCAAATTTCCCCCCCCCCCCCCCCCCCCCCCCCCCCCCCCCCCCCCCCCCCCTAAAAAAAAAGGGGGGGGGGGGGGGGGGGGGGGGGGGTTTTTTTTTGGGTTTTTGGGGGTGGTTTTGGGGGGGGTTTTTTTTTTTTTTGGGGTTTTTTTTTTTTTTTTTTTTTTTTTTTCCCCCCCCCCCCCCCCGGGGGGGGGGGGGGGGGGGGTTTTTTTCCCCCCCCCCCCCTTTTTCCCCCCCCCTTCCCCTTTTTTCCCCCCCCCCCCAAAAAAAAAATTTTAAACCCCCCCCCCCCTTTTTTCCCCCCCCCCCGGGGGGGGCCCCCCAATTTTTTTAAAAAAATTTTTCCCCCCCCCCCCCCCCCCTTTTTTTTTAAATTTCCCCGGGGGTTTTTCCCCCCCCCCCCCCCCGGGGGGTTTTTTCCCTTTTTTTTCCCCCAAAAGGGGGCCCCCCCCCCCAGAAAGGGGTTTTTTTTCCCCCCCCCCCCCCCCGGGGGCCCCCCCCCCCCCCCCCCCCCCCCCCCCCCCCCCCCCCCCCCCCCCCCCCAAACCCCCCCAAAAAAACCCCCCCCCCCCACCCCTTTTTTTTCCCCCCAAAAAAAAAAAAAAAAAAAAAAAAAAAAAAATTTTTTTTTTTTTTTAAAAAAAAAAAAAAGAAAAGGGGAAAAAAAAAAAAAAACCCCCCTTTTTTCCCCCCCCGGGGGGAAACCCAAAACCCCCCTTCCCCCGGGGGGAAAAAAAAACCCCCAACCTTTCCCCCAAAAACGGGGGAAAAAAAAAATTTTTTAAAAAAAAAAGGGGTTTTGGGGAAAAAAAAGGGAAAAAAACATGAAAAAAAAAGGGAAAAAAGGGGGGGGTTTTTTTGGGGGGGGGCCCCGGGGGGTTTTTTTTTGGGGGGTTAAACCCCATTCCCCGGGTTTTCCCCCGGGGGGGGGAAAAAAGGAAAGGGGGGGGCCCCCCCCCCCACCAAAAAATTCAAAGAAGGAAAAAGGGCCCCCCCAAAAAAAAAAAGGAAAAACCCCCCGGGCCCACTCCCGGAAGAAGGGGTGTTCCCTCCCTCACTCCTAGACAGAGACGTGCGCTTCTAACACTTCAGCAGACCAGGTTCCCTCCTCCAGGAGAAGGTAATGTTCATATTCTCTGTCCTGGAAGAAGTGTTTTCCTCCCTCCCTCCCTCCGGACGAGAGGGTGCTCTCATTCCTTTCCTCTCCCCGCCCTCACCCCCGGACGAGGCAGTATCCCCTTCCAGGATCAAGTAGTGCCTTCCTACCTCCCAACCACCCAAAACAAGGCAGCATCTTCCAGCCCCTCCCTTCCCCCCTACCTCCGTTCTTGGACGGGGCAGCCTCCTCCCTACGACCACCCATCCCCCCGGAAGCACAACACAAACATTGACCCAACACCTCAGTAAACACCGGATTCCATCCAGTTTCTCCCGCTTAAAAGAAAAAAAAAAAAAAAGAGAGAAAGAAAGAAGAAAAAAGAAATCATTTTCTTTTCTTAAGGTTGACCCTGACCATGTGACAGAAATTCCACAGGTAACACCTCCAGTCTTCACCTGCCACAGATTCCCGTCGCAGCGTCTCACCGAGACCATCGCCCATCGTACCAACGGAGGGGGAAAAAAAATATTCTGCTCCTCACGTATGTCCACAAAAGCTTGAAAGCTTCTATGGTGGCAAAATCGGCGCAATGAAGACATGAAAGGATGAATGAAGAGGTAAAGAAAGTGGTATAGATCATTCATGAGAATGAAGACAGAGCCGTAAACCACTGCAGTGGCTGGGTTATCTGGGTCCTTAGACGTGATATTCACGTCATCAAGGTCTCCAGTTCATGCCAGTCCGGCGGAGGACTCAGCATAGGCAGGCGAGGCGGCTCTGACGACTGCTTTGCATAGAGACACAAAGAAGGCGATTCAGCAAGCAGGCACAGACAGGCTCAGCACGGGACAATACGTGCAAGCAGAACTACCAGACAAGTGGACACGCAACCAGAACTAGAAATGAGTGCATAAGACCCACCCACTGCACCACTGCACAAGACAAGGCTACACAGTTGAGACTTAACAGTGTGAAGGAACTTGAGAGGAATTGCATGCAGAGAAGTGGAGTTCAAGCATATCTAAAGTGGATCATTAAGATGTTCTTTTGAATTGAAGTCTATTAGTTCAAAATGATTCGACTAGAGTAAACTATGCAGTCAAAAAAATACAACTTCCAGTAACTGACATCCTCCTCCGCGTCAGTAGATTAAAGGCACGAAGCCGTCCTGGGGAAGTACTATCCTCCTGACTTTGAAGGGTAAAGTCTGCGTCAGTAAGTGGTTCTGGAACTTTCTGAACCCACGGAAGTTGTATGTTCGAAACGGCACAAACAAATCGACATCTCCATCAGGCCTCCGCAGAACCCTAGGGTTTTGCAGAACCCAGTATGAAATCCCCCTGAGTTAGAGGGGGGGGACCAGAGCGAAAGGAGAGTTGGCACTTATGATGAAGAATGAGTTATGGGACACTGGTGAGGTGTGTTATTAGTTCAAGACCCATATGGGTTAGCCCTGCTTTATGACATGGAGACCAGTGGACCCCGTCTCAAGACATGGAGACCACTGGACTCCGTCTCAAGACATGGAGACCAGTGGACTCCGTCTCAAGATATAGAGACCAGTGGACCCCGTCTGAAGACATGGAGACCAGTGGACTCCGTCTCAAGATATGGAGACCAGTGGACCCCGTCTCAAGACATGGAGACCAGTGGACCCTGTCTCAAGACATGGAGACCAGTGGACTTCGTCTCAAGACATAGTTGAATGTAATCTCTCTCTTTAAAAAAAAAAAACATCGTCGTATGCTCTCGAAAGTAGCTTTCATCTTAACATTCAAAGAGAAAATGGTTGTTCTCGAGAAGATACAGACTAAGATTCGTTAGCTTCAGAATGAGTTCAGCTTCGGTATCGATCCTCTGAACCATCTCATGTGCCACCACAAGGATGACACTGAGTCGAAACGCGTTCGAAATCTTTCCCCTTACCTATAAGCCAATTAAAAGCTTCACATTTCCACGGTAGAAGCTTCAGCTTTGAGTCTCTGAATCATCTAATGTTCCCCCATAAGGCTGCCCTGAGTCGAGACGCGTTCGAAAACTTTCCCTTTACCTCTAGACCAATCAAATGCTTCGGGTACACGCTGCGGCTTCGAGCCTCTGAACCATCTAATGTTCCAAGGCTGACCCTGAGTCGAAACGCGTTCGAGGACTTTCTCCTTACCTCCGAACCAATTAAATGCTTCGGGTTTCCATAAGAGCGAAACCGCTTCACTAGAACTGGTTTACAGTACCTCTTCATTACCACCTCCTGGGCTGCCTCCTCCTCTTCTTTATCTCGAGCCAGTTAATTAAGGTGATCATTAGTGCGTCATCGTGGGCGACTGTGGTAACAATGGCTTGGTAATTGAACCATCAGCTGCCGCTCCGGCCAAGAGGGGTGGTCAGTCGGTGGGGCTCGGCTAGGGGGTTGGTGGGGGACTGGGGAGAGGAGTTCGCTGAAATTTTCTCTTCAGGATGAACAGAAACTTCAGCAGTCTTCACGTACCATATGCTATAAAAAGAACTCACACCGTGTGTGTGTGTGTGTGTGTGTGTGTGTTATCGATTGCAATTCTTCACATTTTTATCCTTTTATGTCCTAGGAGAAGCCCAGCTCATCCTGGAGAAAGATAACAGGGATATGAGAGAGAGATAGATAGATAGATAGATAGATAGAGAGAGAGAGAGAGAGAGAGAGAGAGAGAGAGAGAGAGAGAGAGAGAGAGAGAGAGAGAGAGAGAGAGAGAGAGAGAGAGAGAGAGAGAGAGAGAGAGAGAGTGGGGGGGGGGGGGCGGAACCTTCAGGAGGAGGGTTTTGTTTCGTGTGTGTGTGTGTGTGTGCAGTGGGGTCTCTCCCCCCATCCCCGGCCCTCCCACACACTCCCTGCACGGGAGTATGGCAGCCTGGAGGCTGAGGGGTGTGTGTAGGGAGTGGGGAGGTAACATCTGTCCTGGGGAGCTATAGCGTCCAACCTCTGAGTTACGTTGAGGGAGGCTTGAGTCAGAGGGGAGGGACTTGAGGGGGAGCTGAGCCCCACACCCCCATCCCAAGTTGGGAGTTAGATTAAGTTGGCTAGTTTGACTATCTCTTTCGTGAGCCAACGAGGTCAAGAACACCGATATACCGATTGACCCACCGGCGCCGATGTATCGGCAAAACAGCCCGATGCCAAAGTCTTTCCATGATCCATCCGTTCCAGGCAATGACGTAGCACCTGGAGAGCGACAGCCTCTCCTCTTCCCCTCCCCTAACGAGGACTGTCTGCAGCAGCAGCGGCAGTGGCAGGAGACTCACGCCCTTTTGACCAGCACCCACCTGGAGGAGGACTCCTCCTCCAGAATCACCCTCTTCTCTGCGGTGTTGTTTAGCGGGTCTCCCTTCGTCAGCAGTGCGTGCGTCTGTCTATCATGTCCACCATCACGCTCACTTCCGCCTCATTCATGAGGAGTATCGCATCACACGCCTGAGTTATGAGGGGCATCAACTCATGCAACGTTCAGCCTAAATCATGAGGAGAATTGGATCACACATCAGGTTAGCCGAAGACTAGTAGCAGTCCCTGATAACTAGCACTTCCTAGTAACTAGTGACGCTTTATATTCATCTTCTCTCTCTTCTGGTACTGCTCTGTCCTGGTACTTCACTATCTTGGCACTGCCTTCTCATGGCACTGCCTTCTCGTGGCACTGCAAAGAGCCACCAGACACATACGTTGCTGGCACTGTTAGGACTGAGGGAGGTGGGCACAGCTGCCCACCTCCCTCCCCATAGGAGGAGGAAGTCTCGTGAAATATGAGTCAATGAACCTTTGTTTGCCAGACAGCTACACACACACACACAAACACACACACACATACACACACACACACACACACACACACACACACACACACACACCCACGAGGCAACACGAGTGTAAGACACTCTCTCTCTCTCTCTCTCTTTCTCCGTAAAACACGAATAAAAATAATCACAAAAGACAATTACAGGGCAAGACACAGCTAACTAACCATTACAGACAAACAGTCATCCAGTTACTCAGACAATCAACAAGCCAGTCAGCTAGAGACCACTTAAGCTAGCCAGTCTGCCAAACAGCTTAATAGCCAATGAACCAGCCAACTAGACAGCCAGCCAACCAGTCAGTCTGCCAGTCAACCAGTTACTCAGACAGACAGCCTATCAACCAGCCAGTCAACCAACTAGATAGTTAGTTAGCTAGCTTGCCAGTCAGCCAGCCAGTTAGGTACTAACCAAGCCTACTAACCAACCAACGAGTCAAGAAGGCAAGCCTGTCAGTCAACCAATCACCTATCCAGCCAGTCAACCAAGGATTTAGCCAGCCAGTCAATCGTCACCTGGTCACACAATCAGCCAACGTAATAGCCAGCCAATGAACTAGCCAGCCAGCCAGCCAGCGAACTAGCCATCCATCCATCCAGCCAGCCAGCCACCCACTCAGCCAGGGCCCATCCGCCCCAGAGGGAGGGTAGGGCAGCAGCACGCGCCCCAATACGAGCCTCCTGGTCGGGTCCCCCAGCACCTGCCCCGATGACTCTCCGCTTTCCGAGGGTCGGGCGTACTTGACGCTGGCGGGAAATATTTGAGAATTCGATTAGGTCTTTGATTTCAAGAGTTAAGAGGAGGGGAGGAGGAGGCCGGGGAAGCGCCACGCCAGCCAGTGTCAACATGGAACAAACTTCCACTGATGTGGCGGCGAGAGAGAGAGAGAGAGAGAGAGAGAGAGAGAGAGAGAGAGAGAGAGAGAGAGAGAGAGAGAGAGAGAGAGAGAGAGAGAGAGAGAGAGAGAGGTGGGCATTGGAGATAACTCCACGGGCGAGCGAGTGGACAGGTAAGGCGGGGTGAGAGGAAGAAAACACGCGCTTGACGATGGTTTAAGTCAAACCTGGCTCTGCTGGTGAATGTTATTCTTCACGTATGACATAGTCTCTCTCTCTCTCTCTCTCTCTCTCTCTCTCTCTCTCTCTCTCTCTCTCTCTCTCTCTCTCTCTCTTTACCGGAGAGCCAGCCATGCCCCTCCTCGGCCCTCCCCAGGGCACCTGGCGCCTCCCGTTAACTACACACAACTGCTGCCCAACACCCTGCTTCGGCGGCCCATTAGCTGCCACTCTCGTCAGAGAATCTCATTAAAGATAGAAGGGCACGTGTGGTGGTGGCGGGGAGAGGAGGAGCCGGGGAGGTGGGGAGACGAGGTGCTGGGAAGTAGGAGTGGTGGCGGTGGGTGGGGAGACGAGATGCTGGGGAGAATGGGTAGAGGTGGGGAGACGAGATGCTATTGAGGAAGGATATTGGTGGGAAGGACAGATGCTCGAGAGGAGGGGTACTGGTGGGGAGGCAAGTCAATGGGGAGGAGAGGTAGAGATGGGGAGGAGAGAGATACGAAGGAGGAGGGGTAGTGATGGGAAGAAGAGCTACTGGTGGGGAGGAGCAGTTTTGTTGGAGAAGAGGGGTATTGGTGAGAAAGATGTTAGTGAAGGAGGAGGAGGTGTTAGTGAGGGAGGAGAGGTGTTGGTGTGGGGAGAAGGGATACTCGATGGAAAGACAGAGTGTTGGTGTGGAGTTGGGGTGATGGTGGGGAAGGAAGGATGTTGGTAGGAGAGGAAAGGCAGTGGTGGGGAGGAGTGCTATAAGGCAAGGGGATATGCCGACCAACATTCAACCATATCTCGATGACTCCCACACCAACCAGTACGACCACACCAACCAGTACGACCACACCAACCAGTACGACCACACCAACCAGTACGACCACACCAACCAGTACGACCTCACCAACCGATACGACCACACCAACCAGTACGACTACACCAACCAGTACGACCACACCAACCAGTACGACCACACCAACCGATACGACCACACCAACCGATACGACCACACCAACCAGTACGACCACACCAATCATTACGACCACATCAACCAGTACGACCACAACAGTCGTGGTGGTACCTAACCACCACCATTCCTTCTACCACAAACACGACTACCTCCTCTGAGTACCCCCATCTCCTCTGCAACCTCTGCCGTCAACCAAACTCCCCAGACCCCATTTCAGCCCACACACCACCGCCTCGTCCCTGTCACCCCAAACTTCTCTCCTTGCCACCACCACCCTCCCCATACCTCCTCGCCCCCACAAGTCGTCCCTGCCCCCCCCCCCCCCACTCCCCCTCCCGACAAGCCGTCCCGTGGTCATTATCGCTGCTACTGGCCATTAATAAAACCTGCTCACAGCCTTACTTGCAGATTTGGCCTAACAAGTTCCACCAGCTGACTGACGTAAGCAATATAGCCACCCTTCCCCCATCCTCACCCGACTCTGTGTGTGTGTGTGTGTGTGCGTGTGTGTGCGTGTGTGTGTGTGTGTGTGTGTGTGTGTGTGTGTGTGTGTGTTTACAAAAACGTCTGTAAGACATTCCATCTATTTCTTGAGGGGTGGTCAGCCTATTCCCTAATGACCACTTAACTTGTACGACTTGTACTTGTCCGAGTCGTGTGACCTCGGTTGGGTCGTCTGAGGGGTTTAGTTTCCCTTCAGGTGTAACACCTTCTGGAGGAGGAGGAGGAGGGCGCCGCTCCTCTGGCCTCCTCTCAATGTACTGACGTTCTTTACATGTCTCGGGAACGATGCTTCGAATCCCTCTACTTACCCCCAACCCCCACATCCCTTCCCCTAAGCAACGCCACGCCTTATGACTCAGGTCAGGACGACCCACGGGTCATATGGCTTGGTCATCACCGTGACCCAGGTCAGGGGGACCCACAGGTCACACGGGTCATATTGATTGGTCATCACCGTGACCCAGGTCAGGGGGACCCACAGGTCACACGGGTCATATTGATTGGTCATCACCGTGACCCAGGTCAGGGGGACCCACAGGTCACACGGGTCATACTGATTGGTCATCACTGTGATCCAGGTCAGGGATAACAACAGGTCTTACAGGTCATGCGGCTTGGTCATCACCATGACCCAGGTCAGGTATGACAACAGGTCACACGGGTCATGTGGCTTTGTCATCACCGTGACCAAGGTCAGGGAGACCCACGGGTCATACTGATTGGTCATCACTGTCACCCAGGTCAGGGGTACCAACAGGTCACACAGGTCATGTGGCTCACCTATGTTCCAATGTTTAGTTCTTAGAAAAGAAAAAAAAATATGTCGCTATTCAGATCCAAATAACATATACATTTCAGTATGTAATTCACAGCATATATCCAATTTGTCTTAAAATGTTTCTTGTGAAACAATTTAGGAAAAAGATATGAATTTAAATTAGGTCCACAAAACTTATAAGCACCCCTACTCCCACACACACATTTACACCACAAAATCTATAAATGATTTATACTAATCGTAAGTAAATATTCTATAAGGCTGGTTAATTATAATCATTTAGGTGATAAATGAACAATGTGAACACCACTGATTTTGGACCATCAGCCGATCAACAGCTGTTATATGCACATAGAAACCAAAGTAAATATATGTAATTGAAAAACACTCGAAGAAATATGTATTAGGAATGAATATAGACATTACTGAAGAACACCTGAATATCTACCAGTGATATAATCATCGCACCAATTGGACATAATCATCCATATCATTCTCCTAAAGTCATCCCTCTAAGCTCTAGCGTTTTCTCTGGAGCATGGACAGTGTGGGCCCGCGCACCGTTTTCTACAATTCGTCAATGCACCCACAACTCTTCTATCTCACGTCTCATTTCACCCACACATGAATGGAAGGTCTGATAACTCAGGTTATCTGATAAGGTAAGACGAGGCCACTTGAAATACAATAAATGTATTTCCGTCTCGCGTATTTCCTTCTCATATATTTCCTTCTCATGTATTTCCCTCTCATATATTTCCTCTGAAATGAATTCTCAAATTCGTTTAGTCTGATTCACTGGAAAGGCCTAAGAAAATGGTAAATTTTTTTGGAAAACAGGAAGAAATTTAATGGAAAAAAGGGTAGAAATAAGACGGAAAAATAGACACATGATGTGAACTAAGTGTAGAGAGAAATAAAGGTATTTAGTGATGAATCATTAGGAAACATTTAATCAAAGAAATTGGTAGTGTTCTACTGAATTCCTCGTATGTTTCGATGTAGGAAAAAATAGATAATACATTCAATACAGCACTCCATTGACGCTGAAAATTCCATCTCTAGTGATACACCATCGAGATAAAAAGGCCTTAAAGAAAACACCTTAGAGAAAATGCCTGAAAGAAAAAATGTCTTAAAGAAAAGGTATTTCGCAATGAATTCAAAACTGGTTTGGTGGCTTATTATTTGACTATTTTATCTCCAGTGGACAATCCATTGTTCGAGGACCCCACACGCGCGGGGCCCGGCTTGAGGGAAGATCATATGGTGTTATTTTTTTATTTTGTTCTTTCTTTTTCCTTCAAGATCCAATCATCATTATCTCGCAAAATACCTCAGGTTGACGAGACCTGTCATATTACGAGGCGGAAAACAATGGTAAACAAAGGGTGGGGTTTCTGAACCTTATGACGGTCTGTGGGATTTACTTAAATCCGACTTAAGTCACCGCTGTGTGGAGACACGCTTAGAAAACGGCCGATCTTGGGCCCGCTTCCCATCGCAGTCTGAAAGCGACGCCATTATTATTATTATTATTATCATTATTATCATTATTATTATCATTATCATCATTACCATTATCATTATTATTTATGGTTTTGATTAATATTTCCGTGTTAGCTGAATCATCTTGATTCACGGGTATTGGTATCAAAGTGAGTGGTGTCCGGGAGTGATGCTGGCTCGCTGTTGGCAGGCCTGTTGGCAGGCAGTGCTGACAACAGGGGTGGAGGAGGAAGGGATCTGTGGGTGGTCGTTGGTCGTCCTGGGAATCACATTCAGCATTCCCCACCCACCCACCCACCCAGAAAAGCCACGACCCCACACCCACCCCACCCACACCGCCTTCCATTTTTCTTTACCGTATTACTTGCTGGAAATTAGATTAATTGACTCCCATATTAGTGAACATTAATCTTTTATATCATCCACTGAACGTGATCAGCGGTTGTACGTGATCAGCTACTGTGTGTGATCAGCTGTTGTACGTGATTAGCTGTTGTATGTGATCAGCTGTTGTACGTGATCAGCTGTTGTACGTGATCTGCTGCTGTACGTGATCTGCTGTTGTACGTGATCTGCTGCTGTACGTGATCTGCTGTTGTACGTGATCAGCTGTTGTACGTGATCTGCTGCTGTACGTGATCTGCTGTTGTACGTGATCTGCTGCTGTACGTGATCAGCTGTTGTACGTGATCAGCTGTTGTACGTGATCTGCTGCTGTACGTGATCTGCTGTTGTACGTGATACGCCGAACCTGACCAGATGAACGTGATCCATTGAACGTGACGCGCTAAACGTGATCCACCGAACGTGATCAGCTGAACGTGATGCACTGAACGTAGTTCTATGAAATATTAATCAATTAATTTACTTAGCGTTTCGCCAATTAATCATTTAATTTGATTAACTGAATCATATTCCCGTTTTAGCAAAACGAGTTAAATTTGTAAGTTATTCCCTAAAGGTTCAATTAACTAACCTTTCACCAACTGATCAGACAAGTTAGTTAACTAGGTAAGATTCTCAGATTAACATTAATCGGTTGATATCGAATGTTGAGCGAACCAACACTGTAGGATTCCGCTTTGGCTAAGAGAAGATCAAGAAGGAACTTTAGATACGTGTGAAGTGCTCACTACTGCTGGCGTGTATGGAGCTCCTGTACATACGGAACAGCCTCTCATGAGAGAAATAATTCATTTATCATCTATCTATATTCAGCTTAGGCCCCCCCTTTTTATAGAGCTCTGGCAGTTCTAAGGCTGCGCTACTTCCAGTAGCAGGGAAATGATGGACTCCTTTGGTGTGCAAAGTTACAGTATCTCCAGCTGCTGTTTGGGGAGACCTGTCTCCTCTCAATTCCTATCCATGGACAGCAGCCGCCCAGGGAACTACTACCCTCCCGACTTTTCAAAAGTGGTGCCCGGAACCAAGGCCAGACTCAACATCTCCTCCCCACACACACACACACAGGGTTCCTACCCGTGAGAGAAAGTGGCCCCGACCAGTCAGCAAATATGATGACAGATCCTCGAGCAGTGATGCTAATCTTCCGACCTCCGCCACCGTCCCTCCTCCTCCTCCTCCTCCTGTGTGCCGACCCTCCTCCTCCTCCTGTGTGTCTGCCGGATAATCGTACCTGGATCTTCCTTGAGCCAAGTCGACGGTAATCATTACCCTGGGCTGAGGTAGCGGCCTTTCCCTTTACTACGGGGCGGAGGGATCGTCATGCCTAGAGAGGTTTAGGGCGAGGCGGTTCGTTCCGGGGGAAGACTCGTTTTTTTTGGGGGGGAGAGGATACGTTTTCCCTCATCTTCGTCCAAGTGGAGAGAGAGAGAGAGAGCATGTGACGCAGTTGTGGTCCTGTCTCTCGTTTGTGATCGGCATGAGTCTTGAATGCACTCTACCACCACAACAGCCACGCCTAGGTGACGTTACTACGTTCATTCCAAAGCTATATCTGTTGCGCCATCCCTCGTCCCCAGGGTTGCAGTTCGACACCACAACCGCCTCGAACGGCCATCCCAGCGCGTGCAGATCTACTTCCAAACACTGTAAACTCTTTTGTATAGTCAGTCTGACTGAAACCCTCTTGGCTCGCATCTATTCCCGCTGTCTCCATTTTCCATATGTTCTGTATGTTATCATTATCATTATCATTGCTATCATTATCATTTACATTACAATGAAGATCATTGTTATTGTCATAATCATTATTATTACTACTATCATAACTGACTTTATCACCATTTTTGTCATTATTATTTTTTTATTGTTACTATCATATTGATGATATTGTCATTATTATTATTGGCCGTATTTCAGCTCTTATTTCACCGTAATGTTGTCGATACCATAATGATTTGGTAAACATCAACATCATCGTATTCCAGTGGTGTAAAGATGAGATTCCAGTGCTTCTGTGGTCGTGTTCCGGCATTATGCCACTCTTGCTCGTCTTTTAGCCCTTTCTGACCCCTAGGGATCATGATCGCTACGCGTAGCAGTCTGGTAACATGACAGTCTTGATCGGTGGATCATATTCGTATTCTCAGCAGTGTGGTAACATGACAGCCATGATCATATTCCTGGTACATGACAAGTCATGTTCATAGTCCTGATCTATAACAGTCATAATCATATATATATATATATATATATATATATATATATATATATATATATATATATATATATATATATATATGACAACATTGCAACTTTTTTACGCCGCCATTGTTAATACCAGAAGACCTGGATCATTATCCAACGTCACTGCTGTGTGGCATGGAAGTAGCCACACCACCGCAACCACGTGACCACACCTCTTAAATATCTGATAATTGCTAGGGTGTGCGTGGAGGAGGCGGAGGAGGGCGGCGGTGGTGGTGGCCAGCCATTACCAATGTTGCGCACAGCGAAGCCGCCGCCGTCCCCTTCCTAGCGCACCCTCTGGCTCGCGCGCCCCCCCGGGAGCACCAGCACCACGCATGATATAAGACGCGGTTTCGTGTTTTTTTTTTTTTTATGAATTTTTGCGTTTGTGTTGGTTACGAGATCAAGGAGGGCTTGAAAAACCCCCCTCTCTTTTTAAGGGAATGGGTCAGTTTTAAGTGAAGATTTTCAAGGAGTTTACCTGAGGGGAAAACTTACAAGGAGACGAAGTAGATGTTATGGTAAGAACATGTTGCGTTCGAAAGTACAGAGTTGAGGGTGTGTGTGTGTGTGTGTGTGTGTGTGTGTGTGTGTGTGTGTGGTCGACCCACTGGTCGCCATAATGAGTTTGTTAAAGTCTTCTTGCCATTTGTGAGCGGGGGGGGGGGGGGAACCATTACACCAAAAGTTATTAATTACCTTTGCTCTGAAGTGTCTAGCCATTAACGACGGGAATGTGGGCATCGTATTTTCTAACATATAATTGAAAAGGTCTCTTAATTACACTAAAATATACGGCGTCGCGCACACCCCCTTTTTCCCTCCTCTTAATTTCGCCGTGTGTTACGACGACCCCCGAGCGATGATGAGTAGCAAGGAGAGGCGTCGGATTGGAGGTAGGGGCCAGGCTAGCCATGATGGCAGCAGGTCCGGTCCCTCCACCACCCTATCCCTTTGCAGTACTAATTAAGGAAACAACAGCGAGGTAGCCATGAGAGAGACTGGCCATGCAGGAGCTGTATAGCTTCCTCCTTCTTATGGTCGAGAAATATATTAGTCATCATCTCAGCGTTGGCCACAATCGGCAGAGTTACACAGAAACAATGCGACGCGGCCGTGCACACACGCACACACACGCCCTTCGCCGCCACCCAACAGAAAACAGGAATAACCCAGCTTACACGCATGGGTAACTCGCGTAATTAACAGAGTTTTCATTACCCCAACGAAAACGTTTATGCTTTTAGCCATAACCGATCCCCCACGTGCCAGGCAGATGTGCAGGGTCGGAAATTAAACACAACAACTACTTTGTCATCCATTTTCACCCTAATAACAGGCGGAACTTAATATTATAACGACGTGTTGTTCGCGAATTATGGCTGCTCTGTTGACAACTGTTGCCGTAATCAACAAGGAGAGGTTCGCACCTGGACTTAAACGTGTTATTTAAGGGGTCTGAGGTACGCCCAGCCAGGCCGTAAAAACCTGTAAATTTTTCTCTATTATATTCCCATTTAAATTAAGTACACAGGATAAATTTTGATGTTAGTATATGGTCTTAGAGATTAGCGATATTTCGTTTTATATTCACGACGTAACTGCGAACGAATGACGAAACGTTAAGGTATCTAAATTCAATCTACAGTTTCTCCATTTCTTTTATATAATATCTAAGAAAATAAAGAACTATCGTTTCCTAATTAACAGTAAAATTCAAGCTTAAAAACATTTAGTTGCTGATCAGGCATAAAAACAAACTTAACACAGAGTCAGCAGTACAGAATGTTAAGGAGGGTAAGACTCTAATGGCCATAGCTCACACCACACACAAATGCACCACCTCAGGACCCATCCACTACACAGCAGTTACTACACATAGGCTGCCCTGTGCCAGTTAAGGCACCCTGAGCGCACACACACACACACACACACACACACACACCTGACACATGACAGTAATAACATCTGAGAACGGGTTGTCAATGACCAGGGCCCTTGCCCAAGCATAGCACTGGCGAATCTTTATACACACACACACACACACACACACACACACACACACACACACACACACATGACTGGGTAATCAGCTACAGATGCTGAATAATCGTGCGCTATTACAGCACAAGGGACGAGATTTCAGACACATGATCAGGTATACATCGTCAACTACAAAGGGAAATTACAGACAGAAGATAATAGCTTCGAAATCTACATTGGATCTCACATGATCGCGACCTAACTTAGGCTTGGATCAAACGAGTCCTTCTCAAACAGCACCGAATCAGTGTGATAATCTAATCTTTTCTATGGAGATTGGTGATCATATGAACAAAGGAGTTGATGGACTGGTCATGCTGCCGAATCTACAGGATAGTCCACTCATACAGAGCACAATCCTTACTCAAATGTTCAGACTCTTCACTCTGACGCAAAGAGCCAGTGTTCTGATGCCCTATAACTAACAAATTAACATCATAGACGTTTGAGACACCCGATCAGATCCCATTCATTTCTATGTCAACGCCACACTGTTCTTGCGTTTATGATACAGCTTATTCCTACCAGCTTTTTAATGATACAGCTTATTCCTACCAGCTTTATCATACGATCTTTATGAGAGACTAACTTAAATCATGGCCGGAGAAAAACGATGCTTACAATGTCATTTTCGTAAACACATATCAGTATGCTATCGTAGTTCTTCCACCAGCACAGTGGTGACCACGGCTTATCACACTGGCATCGAGGCGGCGCCTCTGGTTCTGTGCTCATAACTGAACCTTTCGCTACCAGTGCAGAGTTCACCGTTGTTCTGACTATAACATATTCGGTCACCAGTGATGCCCGTGTTCTACAGTCAGGACAGACAAGTCTTTAGGTACTTTTGTCGTCCTTATCGTCCACCCTTCCACGTCGGGTAGCGCTCCTCCTCAGAGCACCTCCACCAGCATTCAGACTCGAGGTCCTTTTACTTTTTGAGGTTTACGTCGATGGCTTCGATCGTAGACGAAAGTCCCCTTAAAGACAAGCCTTGAATAAGACATTTAAATGGTTAAAAGAAGAGAGAAGTGAGAGAAAAGACGAATACACAGATCTAAGACTTGTAAAAGAAGTAAATTTATTTCAGAGTAAGTCGTTGATTTTAAGGAAGATATGAACAGGTCCAAAAAACTTCTAAAGCTTAGCAGTATAAGGAAAGAAACAGACATTACAAAGACCACAAAGTAATTATGGTAGATGGGGGGAGGGAGTGACGTAACCCGGGTGAAAACAAATTCTGAAGACTGAAGATCCACAAGACGTGCAACATGCGCACTTGTGTTGGAGTAAACACAACCCAACACCCATCACCAACCCGCAGTTCTCCACCTCACCAGAAGCCAGCGTCCTCCCCCCCTTCGCCACCCACTCCGCCGACACACCTGGCCTCGCCCCGCCCGTGCCATAAACCCCTTACCCTCTCCTATAGGCCTCATTAACGCCATAGATACCCACCGCCGCCGCCGCCACCACCAACCAACCCATAAACATGTATGCCTTATCAGGTGTTCCATCCAATCAGGCACAGGGGCGTACCCGGGCGGTGGGCAGGACGTAGTAATCCGCCCCTCTGCCACGTATGCATAGAGGGGTTGATAGGGTGGATGCTATAGGCGGATGATTAGGGCGGTAGCGGGAGTTTCTGAGACACGTGTCCCCATTTAACAGGCTCGGGGCAATTAAGCGAGGCGCTGACACGCGCTTTATGGATACCATTGTGTTGTGCGTCCTGGTGTTGTTATGTCGGATGATGTGGGAGAAGGGGGAGAGAGGCGTCACCGACAACCCCTGGGTCAGAGCCTGGTGACCTGACAACCCTCTGTGCTGAGTCGTTGGCAGTGACCTTACATCCCCTCTGTGCTGGTCGTTGGCAGTGACCTGCAGACCACACAACCCTCCGTGCTGGTCGTTGGCAGTGACCTACAGACCACACAACCCTCCGTGCTGGTCGTTGGCAGTGACCCAGAGACCACACAACACTCTGTCCTGGTCGCTGGCAGTGACCCAGAGACCTAAATCCATCTGTGTCAGTCGACCATCCCAAAATTAGACCAAGGTTAAAGTCGTGTGAGGTGCAGCCCTCATTTTCCAATTGTCGTATTTTACTTTCCCTTCCTCTTTCCCCCTCCCTCCCTCCCTCCTCTCCCGTCTGGTTGTTCCGTGACGGACAACTGGAAAACGCAGTAGACAGGCGGACAAAGTGACGGGCAACGTAACAACCGTCATGACAAGCCTGGCCAGGCAGGGTAATGGGGAGAAACCTGCGGTTCTGTGCGTCCAGCCGGACCCACACGACTGGATCCTGGAACGGTGGGTTGTTCCAGCCAGAGGTGGGGTGTTCCAGCCAGGGGTGGGGTGTTCCAGCCAGGGGTGGGGTGTTCCAGCCAGGGGTGGGGTGTTCCAGCCAGGGGTGGGGTGTTCCAGCCAGAGGTGGGGTGTTCCAGACAGGGGTGGATTGCGGTGGTGGACAGGTGGGTTGAGGTGGTGGACAGGTGGGTTGAGGTGGTGGACAGGTGGGTGAGGGGAAGGAGGGAGGTGCCACCCACACACACTGTCAATAGTATTACGTAAAATTATCATTTTCTTTATACGGATGCGAATCGTGTCTAGTGTTGGAGATGGTGGCCAGTGGTCTAATCTGGTGTTGTTGGAGATGGGAAGAAATGGCTGTTGTTGGGGATGGGCAGTCAAGAGCGCTAAGACACAGCTATTCACTTCATATGCGTATATGTGTGTGTGTGGCTGTGTGTTTGTGTTATATGTAAATATGTAATTAGAAATGCATTGTATACATCATTTCTTGATGCCCGACAGTAATTTACATTAAGACAGTCTGTTAGAGCAGTACCATACATTGGAATAACACAGGAAAGCACCACAGCTCACCATTACCGCAACGCCACATCTCACCATCACCATAACCCGCCACAGCTCACCATTACCATAAATCACCCCAGCTCACCATCACCATGAGACACCACAGCTCTCCTTCACCATGAGACACCACAGCTCACCATCACCATGAGACACCACAGCTCACCATCACCATGAGTCGCCCCAGCTCACCATCACCATGAGTCGCCCCAGCTCACCATCACCATGAGGACAAGAATCACACCAAAATGTCAGGTGGAATAGACTCCAATGCACTCTCACAAACTCTCCCTTCCCCTCACCCCACCTCTGCACCCCACACTCTCTCCCCAACTCCCACAGAGTTCCCCTTCCCCCTCCCCTGATGCTCCCTCCCTCCCCTCCACCGCCCGAGGCCCAGGTGTGGAGTGACCCTCCAGGTGACAGAAGCTAATTTGTGTCGTGAGTGGCCAGTGTGGCAGGCAGGGCGGACAGGTGACGATGATCGCCACTTACCGAACCACGTATGTAGCGCACACGCGCGCGTCTGTGCGTGCGTGCGTGTGTGTGTATGTGTATGTGTGTGTGTGTGTGTGTGTGTGTGTGTGGATACTTACAGGGAGTACTTGCGGCGAGGTTTTTCACGAGGCGGGGCCAGCGCGTATGGCTCACCGCAGGGAAACGTAACCTAAGGGCCGTGAGTGTCTCGTGTTGTCGAGTGTCTGATGAATAATGAATCAAGTGGGTGAATATGTACATATGGTCGGCGGGATACGTGTCTCGCTACCATGATGGCGTTCTATGGTCACCATCATATGTGTCTGTCTACCACACTACCATGATGGTAGGCTATGGTCACCATGACACGTGCCTCTCTACCACATTACCATGATGATACCACACGGGTGAGTGATGGTCGCAGGGGTGCGAGATGGTTGCGAGGTTACCATTAGTCAAACCCACAGAACTGACCTGTGGTTGACTGTACAGAGGGTGCGTCAGTAGGAGCCTCAGGGCCGAGGCTCCACCGCCGTCAGTAGGAACCTCATGGTTGAGGCTCCGTCGTCAGTAGGAACCCCTATGGCTGAGGCTCCGTCGTCGGTAGAAGCCTCAGGGCCGAGGCTCCACCGTCGTCAGTAGGAACCTCATGGTCGAGGCTCCTTCGTCAGTAGGAACCTCATGGTTGAGGCTCCGTCGTCAGTAGGAACCTCAGGGTCGAGGCTCCGCCATTAGGGAACCCAAGACAGTAGATACTGTGCGTGCAGCGGCGGTAGGCCTAACCCCGCTGGTTCCTTTGTTCCTGTTCAGTGGGAGGACCGCTGGACCGTTGGACCGCTGGACCACTCGGTTACCCGGTCCACAAAGCACTGGACCGCTCGGTTACATGGTCCATCAAACGTTGGATCGCTCAGCCACCCGGCTCACCACGTAATGGACCACTCGACCACGCTGGTCACTAACTTCTTTTTCCTCTTCTTAGCGTCATTATATATATATATATATATATATATATATATATATATATATATATATATATATATATATGTATATATATATCATCCTTTTACACTCATGGGCAGCAAGGGAGAGATCTGAATACGCCAGCCATCTTATACACCCAGATAATAACTCTCTGATATCTCTATCTCTAATCAGACACTTTTTGATTGATCTGTGTCCTTATCACCCGCTAGTTCCCTGTGCACACACCTCGATGCTCACCCCGTGTGCGGCAGAGCAATAGGATCACAGAGGCCACAGAAGGGTCTCTGTCAACTCTGTTACAGAAATGGTTCGTTACATGAGCTTCATTGCTTGCACTATACGCACAGTCTTTCATTTTGGGGAGGTTTGACACAGATGCAAAAAAAAAAAAAAAAAATGGATATAGTCTTAGAGTTTCATGTATCTTGTTGAGATGTAGAGGCGATTCAAACTCGAGACAAAGGCGATTTAAACCCGATGCGCGACACCCAAACCCAATACCATCATTAGGCCTCGATGTATATAATTGATAATTCATAGGAATGAATACACGATTGATGGGTTAATTACTGGTAGGACTAATGTGTGGTATGTGAGCTGCCTTTCATGGCTGGTGAAGGCCGAGTGTGGTGGCCCCGGTGTGGTAGAGGGTGGCCACAAGGTGGTGTGGCCAAGGAGAGGGGCGGTGGTGGTGTGGCCATATGTAACATTACCCATGGCTCACCACAACAAAGGACAATTCGTGAACATTTTCACCACTCTCAGTTCCCATGGCTCTCCCTACTGTCACTCATGACTCCTTATCCATGACTCTCCCTACTGTCACTCATGACTGTCAGTACTCATGACCCTCCCTACTGTCATTTGTGAGTGTCAGTACCCATGACTATCCTTACTGTCACTCATGACCCTCACTATGCATGAACCTCCCTGATGTCACGCATGACTGTCGGTAACCATGACCCTCCCTGATGTCATTTATGACCCTCAGTCCCCATGACCCCTCCCTACTGTCACTCATGACTATCCATCAACACCACCCAGTGTATTACTTCCCTCACACCACCACAAACTTTCTCACCAGCGGCGACGAACAGCCATTCTCCCTCATACAGCACCATCCATGCCTTCCCCACCATCACCACCACCACCACCATTACCACCTTTGCTGGCCATCTCTCTCAACACCCACTACCCTCCAACCACGACCTGGTGACCGCTATTACTAGCCATCTACCACAGCCACACCACTATCATCTCATGGTCCTTTATACCACCACCCATTTACCTATAACTCCTCCCTATCACCATCACCGCCACTGTACCCTTCCTATCACCATCACCACCACCACCACCACAATTATCAACAACCTTCCCACCACCATCGCCACAATCTCCAACAACCCACCCATCACCGTGACCCATGACATTTCTCTCCACCCCACTACCATCACTACTACACCTACCTCTCCTCCCACTACCACAAGCCATGAGTCCCTCCTGGATCAGACAGCGGCGCCCCAACCCTCCTCGAAGACGTTAATCCCAACAACAAATCCAGGCCCAGATTATCCATCATGGAAGAAAGAAAAAAAAAGGAAAATGGTATTCAAAGTTGTTACCGTGTCTTTGATCGACAGGGATAGAGGAGGGGCGAGAGTCCATTAGCATGGGTGGAGGAGGGTAAGACGAGGAGGGGGGAAAGGGAAGGTAGAGAGAGGAGGGGAGGTTGAGGTGGGGGAAGACGGTGAGATAAGGAGAGGCAGGGATTTTTGAGGGCAGCGGTGGTGGTGGAAAGCTGGGGGAGGATATTGAAAGGTACATATGTTTGGGGCGATCTGATAGGGAGGATAGGGATAGGTGAGAGGGGGGAGAAAAGGAGGGGCAGAGGAGACGAGGGGACACTGGAAGGCCGAATGGAATGGAGAAGGACGGGGAGACGTGGTGAAGGGCAAGAAAGGGTGGGGGGTGGTAGACGGTAGGGTATTGGGGAGCAAGTCGTAGTAGGGGAGTAGGTTGAGGGGCAAGGATGGTGGACAGCGGGGGTAGAGCTCAGAGAGGAGACGATGGGAGGCGAAATAAGGCAAGAAGGCAAGGGACAGAGGAGGAGGGTAGTGTGGGCTTAAGGGAGGGAGGACTGAGACAGAGGAGTGTACCTTTGGGCGAGGAGGGAGGAAGGCAGGGCAGGTAAGAGAGAGGGAGTGTGGAGGGGAGGGAAGGCTGTATGGCCGGGGGTAAGGGAGCACTACATCTGTTAAGTCACCTTCCATTTAGTTATAAATCGTACTACAGTAATACCTGATTTACCGTCCTTAACCTTCGCTCAGCGGCTGGAACCTGACGGAGGACGGGCGGGCGGGCGGCGCCCAAGTTAAAGCTCAACACCACTTTGTGAGACACCCACGTACACACCCTCCCCCGTGTGTGTAGTGCTACTGGCAGGTTAAGGCGACGAGGAGACCAGTGTACACACGACACTGGAGACCAGAGATGTTCCTCCTTGGCGACCAGAGGTGCTCTTCCTTGGCGGCGCTCCGAGACGACGAAACGCAGAGGGAAAAAGGGAGGCGAGACGCGACCATCATGATGGCGGGACAATACTGGATTGTCTGTGATGCCATTGATACAACGTTTCATGTATAAGTCATATTCTCCCACCCGACGGGCCGGCAGGTGGCGCGCGCGTGTTAATGAAAGACTGAAAAAAAAAAACAATAGATGACTCTGATCACTTTTTTGTCCGGTACCCAAATGGCAATGATTTGGCTCTTTCAAATGAAGTATAATACCGACTTTAAGGCTGCCCCTCCTCCCCTCCACACGCCTTATGCTGCCGCGAATAGTCTGCTGTATCACTCTCGGGGCTGCACACCCCACCCCACCCACCCTAACCGACCCACCACACGTATGTCTTGCCCACCGGTGGTTGTGGACATCACAACAACACACAACACAACAAACAACCCGAGGAGCAGAGAGAGGGGTATGGGCGCAAGGTGATGCGTCACTGTCCGCTCACCTGTGTTTCGCCAGATGACTGACATGGCGTACCGGCCCACGCGCCATGCGTTCCCTACCGCATCTGGGCACGGTGGTCCTCCTGCCTTCTTTTAACTCCTGTGTTCAGTTAAACCTTCCTACTGCCCTACAAATCAGGGTGTTTCAACCAGGTATATGTGAGATTACCGCCTCCAAACACCTCTCATCAGTTACACAGATCAAAGGTACATGATCTCCTCAGCCACTGAAAGCGGCGCGCGGTAACCCTCCCCCGGTGCGATGGGCCGTCCTGATACCAGGCGGCAATTATGTGAAAACACATTTACCTCCGCTCGGAAAATTGAAAATTGCTGCTAATGATTGTTCAGCCGAGGTGGTACGACAAGGGCAGGGCGCGTCCGCTGGGTCCTCCCTTCGCCCTAGGGGCACCCCGCGCCGCATTACAGGCCCTCAAAGCCCTGAGCTTCGCCCTCAAGACGAACGGAGGCGGCATTACCTCGCGAACCGGTGTGTTGTCGAACCATACCAACATCTTCACTATGCACAATATGTGTGTATATAGAATGTCGGACCCAAAGTTTGGATGAATATTTGTTTCTTGTCATCGAACGAGGACGAAGGTGGTCGTCTAGTTTTAATAAATGATGAGTTTCTTGTGGCAGATGTTGTCTTGCCTTGTCCTCCTGCTGGGGGAGACGCCGCTAAATATTGCTTGGAAAAGGCGGACTCAGGATCGTACAGACAGCATCGCCAGCGTGTAGAGGATGGGTAGTGTAGGGGCGGAGGCTCCTGGAGTGGGGAGGCCACTGTGAGCTGACCATCTACTACTGGCCTGGCTCGCTGGTTCTGAAGGGGCTCACGCCGCTCGGGCCTTCGCTTCGCATCCCATCCATGTGAACAAGATGTCCAACAATGTGTGTGACAGTTTTTTCCATCATGTCGACGGCTTCTTTTACGGTATCAGAAGGACTTCCTCGATGGCCAGGCAAATAAACATGGATTAAAAAAGATAAGGAACACGAAAATGAACCTCTTTAATATCACTATCCCCGCTTTTACCTTTTAAGATCAAACTGAAACTTGTGGCAAATAAAGATGTAGAATAGTTCTATTAAAACTGCGCGAACGAAAACGGCAAATCTGATCATATCATCGTATTAATGATATATCCTTTCCTTCTCCGTGTATCATCCATCGCACCGACACCAAGAATGACAGATGATCGCGACGGATTCCATCATGTTCGTCCTTGCCGCACTGCTACATCTTCTGAGGCTTGTGTCAACTACTTTACCAGATCCGTTGAGTGGATACCTTGTCGTCGAAGTACTTCTCACTCCAAAAGGAGTCCATCTTTTCCCTGCTACTGAATGTAGCGTAGCCTCAGAGATGCAAAGGCTCCTGGAGAAAGGCTCAGTGGCATATCTAATAGTATAATAATGAAATAATGATGATAATAATGATAATAATGATATAGCCTTCAAAGTTTCCCTCTCGTACTTAGCGTTCCAGTCAACCAGTCCAAACGCCTTTCCATCACCCAGGATGCAAAAGAACCTCTCTTTACTCCTACCAATCATGCTACTCCAGTTGCTAGGCTTTTCGACCAGTATGGTAGCTTTCCCTCCAGCCTACCTACCGACCAGCATGGCAGCCTTCCTACCTGCCAATCATCCTCAACCTACCGACCAGCATGACGGGCAGCCTCCCATCTGCCATAATTAACCTCACCACATAGTGGAAACTTAACCTCGACCTATACTCCATACCATACCAAACCAGGCCTTTGTTCATCTTGTTCAGTGAAGCACAGAGTGAGAGCTTCCCCCACCCCCCATAGAACTTTCTACAGCTCGCCCCCCGCCCGCCCCCCAAAGTCCCTCCTCCCCCTCTCTCTCTCTCTCTCTCTCTCCCTCTACAACTTTCTCTCTAATCCGTAACAAATTACACGTCTTCCATTCTTCGTCTTATGATCCTCTCAGTTAGTAAGCAGCGTGACGAGGTAGCCCCAATAAGGATCTGGTGCCCTTCGGTCTTGTGGACAGTCGTAAGTGACCTTAAGACGAAGAAACTAATTTATCAATTGTTCTCCTTAAAGGTTGGGTTGTTCTTTCCAGGCCTCCGTCTCTGATTCTATTCGGTAGCTTCCCGGGTGTTCTCTGGTGTCTTATTGACGATTCTTAAGTGTGCTCGATGTATTTCAGGTGTTCTCTGTCGTCTTCATGAAGACCCTGACGTGTTGTGGATATATTTCAGGTCTTCTCTGTCGTCTTCATAAAGAACCTGACGTATCGTGGATATATTTCAGGTCTTCTCTATCATTCTGATCCTGTCTGTGACGTGTGGTCTTCAAGTAGGCCCTGCTCTGTACATTCAATGACCAACGCATCTTCCATGCTTCACATTATTACTGAGAAGCCTCTGTTTCTCTCCCTCCTCTTTCATTCTTACTTCCTTCTCTTCCTCTCTCGCATGTCGCTTCACCTGCTTCAGTATTCTTGCTTTGCATTTCCATTCTGTACGATTCTATATTTCAATATCTTTTTTTTCTGAGACACGTGACTGTCTTCTCATTACTCACATCTCTTCTCATTCCTTTTTATTTGGCCATAATCCTCATACCGAGTTTTTAAGGTCTTATATGTTCTGTTCCATCCCCTTTTGCTACATTCCCATCCAGTCCCCCCTCCCACCTGCCTTCTCTCCGGGCATGGCCTCTCTTACCACTCCCACACTAGCTGTAGCTCCCTCTTCCCTCCATCCCTACGGCCTTTCTCCATCATGAGTACCTTCCTCCAGCGGCCCCCTTCTTTCACCCATCTCCATCACCCTCCCATCTCTCCCCCACCCCCCATGACCGGAAGTCGGCAGTATGGAACGGGTGGAGTACGAGGCAATAGGTCACTGGACTTCCTCTAGCCTTTAAAAGGTCAAGTGAAGGTCGCACTTGTTAAAACTACACGTAATTGCAGCAGTTGCACTACCTGTGTTCAAAGCAGCACCACCCTCACTGAATGATTCACGGGACGCACGCTGAAAGCAACAGATAATTTCCCTCATAAATACTTAACGCTACGAGGCAAGCTAATGAAAAATGACAGAAGACACGCGAGTTGTCTATGGGGGTTGATGGAGCTTTCGTTATAAATTGTTCATCGCCTACATATCCTTAGATAAAGCCTTTCAGTGAGAGGATGGTGTGAGGGGCACATATCTATTGGGGGTAGGTGGAGGCGGCCAGTACAGAGCGCACAGGGAGTACAGTACAGGGACACAGGAGGGTAACAGGTGGGCCCGAGTGGGGTATCAAAGTTTATATTCAGTTTACGCCTTAGTAGAGAGAGAGAGAGAGAGAGAGAGAGAGAGAGAGAGAGAGAGAGAGAGAGAGAGAGAGAGAGAGAGAGAGAGAGAGAGAGAGAGAGAGAGAGAGAGCAGAAGACCCAATGGTCTATGACGTGGTTATCTGCGGGAGGATAGTAATAGTAGCCAAAACCACCTATTCCAGTTAAATGGAGACAGGGATAGTCATCGGAAAGGCTGGTCTATACATATAACAACCACACCGGTGCATATACGTCACAACTACCCATATACAGGTCACAACTACCGGCTCATATGTCACCGTTACTAGTAGTTATACGTCTCAACTAATGGTAAATACATGTCACAACTCCTTCGGTATATACATATACGTCACGCTCTCAGTCACGTAAAAAGCTATGAGGTTTTTTTGTTCTGAGGCGTATTAGACCATAATGACTTCCAGTGATTCATCTTTTTGCTCTATAAACACCCGGGTCAGCGGGGACCCACCATTTGTACGGTGTTTACCCCTGGCTTCCCTCGTGAGCCGTGGACGTGTGGCCTCGGAGCAGCGTTCTCCAGTCGAATTAGCCCCATGACCCTCCCCCACGTCCTGATCTCTGTTCGACCCTCCACCTCCTACAGTTATCCCTGTGGTGTAAACGGAAGACACGGGGAAGCTATCATCACCTGTAGATAACAACGACGTGGTTAGAAAATGTAAAAAAAAAAAAGTGATATCATCTGTAATCTGGAAGCAATTTTCTTTTTCTGTCTAGTTTTCGTACATATGATCATTCGGGGTCAAGTTCGTGACCCGCTAATTCAGAAACACTGAGGCGTCTGCCAGAGTCCATTATACCTATACTTTTTGGATTATATTTTGCTGTTTCGATCTAGAGTCTAAGTGTACATAGAAGCTATGAGGGAAGACCTGATTTTCTTTTGTCACATTTGTGGCCACTGGGTACCTCGCTTAGACTAGAGTATATATATATATATATATATATATATATATATATATATATATATATATATATATATATATATATATGTTGGGATGGCTTTGATCAGGGCATTCAGTTCCTTTGCCATCTCAGTCAAAAGAGGTAATTATGAATGTAATTCTCACGAACTCGGCTATCACATCCATGTACAATACGACCACATTCAACATACGAAGGAAAGAAAAAAAAAAGACATACGCAGGCACAAAGGCGTGCCTCCGCCTGACGTAACTTAGGTACGAGTTGCGTCAAGCTTACGCAGGCCAACATGTGTTTATCAAGATACGTTACCACGGGAGGATATCATCTGGGAGGTTCCCATGGTATCGCAATGGCCCTAGGGCATGCAACGGCCACCGTCAGGAAGAGGATAAAGAAGTGTGAGGAAGAGGAAGAGGGACGAGAATGAGGTGGTGAGGCTGGGAAGGAAAGACCTTGTCAGGCGGAGGAGATACGATCATAGGAAGGGAGGCGTGAGGAGTGTGGTGGTGAGGAGGGAGGGTGTTGTAGCACGGAGGAGGAGTGAGGGAGGGTAGACAAAGTGAGAGTTTTATGGAGGGAGTTAGCAACCTGCCGGGTCGCCCGATACACACAAAGATAATTGACGCGGCGGAAACGATTATCGAGGAACCAGAAGGAGCACCAGCGATTACCGCGCGGACCGGTAATTACAGGTGTCCCCGGGCGGGCGTCGAGGTGCTGCTGCCACGTGCCATACCGCCACTACACCACCACCACCACTACACCAACAGCACTCACCAACGCCATTACAACCATCCATCTTTACACCACCGTCAGTTATACCTTCATCAGCACGATCACTAACCCCAGTAAGGTGCTCCCGGTATAAACCGGTAATCAGTACCACCTGTGCGATTATTACCAGTAGCAAGGGCGGTGATGACCATCCCTATCAACGCTATCATGATCAGCGACGTGGGGCACTTCACTGCCTTGCCTCCCTCAGCGTCACACACACACGTAACACCTGTTGAACCCAGCGTCGATAATGTCACCAGGGCCTCCCCCGCCCTTCTGCAGCGTACACCGTTCTATATTTGGGTCTTGTGGACCATAGACATATAAGAGAAAAAGACCCAGAGCTGGGAGGTCTTGGCATCTGGGCCGACGACAGGATATATGACTGAGAAGACAACTATGACGGAACATTTCCGAGTGTGGGAACCAGGCCAAGCATTACGCCCCGCGCGGTGACCATTACGTCCCCAGCCGCGGAAGGAAGCGTTAGTTAGCCTCGCCCACTTACCATCAACCGAGCTACGCCCGCGAGCAAGACGAAGGGACAGGTTGTTGAAGCTGGCCACTGGTGTGGGAGGTGACCACACAGCAAAGCATATAACCTAACCGTTATCAGGTACGTCTATATGTATAGATATGTCTATGGGTCTATGCAGCGGGCAGCTGCGGGTTTGTGGTCCCCTTGGCCGAGGCTCTGGCCCACGAGAGACCCAGAGGCAGACCTGGGAACACCTGGGGCCTGGCCACAACAATGGCCGCCTTTCAGCATCAGCGCATTTTCTCGCGAGACCACCGGAAGCCGACCTCCCCAGACACCAGCAAGTGCACGTCCGCCCGCCCGGCCTGCCTCGCGCCGCGCCTCCTCTCACCTGGCCTCGTGTCTCACCCAGACTGTTGTCCTGTGTGACCCAGACTGTTGTCCTGTGTGACCCAGACTGTTGTCCTGTGTGACCCAGACTGTTGTCCTGTACGACCCAGACTTGTTGTCCTGTGTACTTAGTTCTCCTGTCCTGTGTTACCCGGTCCTCCTGTCTAGTGTGACCCAGTATTGCTCTTTTATGCGACCCAGTTTTACTGTCCTTTGTGACCCAGTCTTTTGTTCCGCCTGGTTCTGTACTGCTTTCCCTGACCCACTCTATTCATATCCCACTTTCGTTATCAAGTCTTCCCAGTCAAGTGTTCCTCTGTGCGTCCAGGCTTCCTGTTCTGTCCATTCCAGTTTTACTGTCTAGTCTGTATCAGTCACCCTAACCTTACTGTCCCTTTTAGACCAGGAATGAAGTCCCTTTAATCCAGTGATCAAATTTATCTAGTTACGTTTATACTTCTCTGTCCATCCGTCTTGGTCAGTTTGATGTTTGTCCTGTTCTGTCCAGGAAAGTCTTCTTATTCTGTCCGACTTAGTGCTGACAGGCTGTCCAGCCTATCTATATTGCTCTGTATTACCTCTTTCTCTTCTGTCTTTTACACTTCCATTCTTCTACCTGACTAAACCTCTTTCTTTAGTCTATCTTGTATTGATTTTTCCCCTCATTTTCCTCGCTTTTCTCACTACTAAAGTAAATGGGGAAGAGACAGAAACAATGGATTATACAGGTACCCGTATAATCCAGCAAGAGAAAATGAACAAAAGACTTTCGAGGGATTAGAGAAAACCCAATAAGCTGGACTGATTAAGCGATTCATCTAGAGATAAACGATCAGGGAAAGTGACAACATATCAAGGTCAATCCAGTCAGTCGTGATGGCCGGCTGCAGCTAGAGAAAGTGTGTCGCTGGAAAGCAGGTGCGACGGGGTCTGGAGAGGGTCAGGCTGGGTAGAGCAGAATGATGAGGTGGGAGAAAAGATTATCGAGGAAGTGTAAAAGAAAACCCCCAACTAGAAGGACTGGATTATGAAGGATAAGAGAGGCAATAGGTAATAATGAGCAAGGAGGAGGTGAATGATACCGAAGGATAACTTGACTGAGGGAGGAAGACGTCTTGAAGAGAGTGCGAAGGTTATCAGGTGTCAGGAGGTATGTCTAGGGCGGAGGAAGGGTGGAGGAAGAGGGACAAGAAGAGAAGGAAGGAGAGAGAAGCAAGAGGGAGGATAACGGCTCAGGCCGGAGGTCGGAGGCAAGCAGGAAGGAAGTGAGTATTGATCCTGGACACCTTCCTGTTGTGTTCCAGTGGGGGGAAGGAAGAGGAGGAGGAGGAGGAGGAGGAGAGTGGGTCAGGTTAATGTGAAGGGAACAGGTGGATAGGATAGGGGAAGAGGATGGGGTGGAGGGAAGAGGTAGAACGTATGGGAGGAGAGGGGAGAGGATGTGCAGAAACATTATACAGTAGTCTGACGAAAAGTAGGAGGAAGTGATGAGAGAGAAATGTGGACGAACAAAGATATGGAACGAGAACTTGTGGAAAAATGATAGAGGATAAGACTAGTGAATCATATGACCTTGTGTCGCTCACTTGGCTATTTCTAAATAGAATCCACCTTGGGTAGGGAATGGTGGCTCACTGGACATAGTTCTGAAACCAAATTTCTTTCATATAAGCCCGATAGTTACAGGGGGAAAATGCTCACACTTGAAGGAACAGCGGATAAAATCGCAACATCCACCTTAGCCGGAGGATGGGGGTCAACAGAACACAATTTCAAAGAAGAAAAAGACAACCTACCGACCCCTTCCCTCAGACGGCCACGTTTGGTTGAACTCGGTTCAATAACTTTAGAAGAAAAGACTGTAGTGTAAAATACCAGCGCACAGACGGGCGAAGGACAGAGAAAGTCACAGAAACACAGTGATGTCAAAAGGTCACACAGACCTTTAACCTGGTGAACTGAACAAGGGCTCAAAGAGTCAATACAGAAGGAATCTGGTTTCTAAAAGCCAAACGAATAAGTTTAAGGGCGACTGAATCAGTGATTCGTATACGTGAGTCAAACTTTCGTGAGGCGGTGTCACTGTACATTCTCCAGTTCATACACTCTGTGACTGGAAAGACTTCGAACCTCCTCTTTCTCGTTACTAGTGCCTGTGTCTTCTGTTTACTGTATCTCTCATACTCTTGACTCACTTGTATGTATCAATATAGTCTGCACATCGACCATTTGGTATGTGAATATACACTAATGCTCTGTATGTATACACATTGTGTTCAAGGGTTCTCCTGCCCTCCTCTCTAGCCAACAACATTGTTCCTCCGCTTTTTTATAACAGGACTAGAACTCCCTAGGTCCTTGGATGCACCTGTCCCCCTTCTGTGTCCACGTATTGTACCCGCTGTACAGAAAGGAATACAAAGGAATACAAAAGGAAATCACATAGCAACAGACCACTGGGTTCCTTGAAGGCTGTGATAAATGGGAGAGATCAGAAATTCAGAGATGAATTTAGTAAGAAATTTATGTAGAAATATCTGTACCCTTTCATGTAACTAAGGAGGTGCAAAATACTTCAAGCGAAGTATCTGTCAAGTCTATCATTGAACGTATCTATGGTGCTGTTTTCAACAACTTCGACTGGTAAATCATGCCATATATTAACAACTTCGACTGGTAAATCATGCCAAATATTAACAATCCCGTTGAAGACAAAGGTATTTCGACTTATTCAAAGTGAAATATTTGCCCAAGAAACTGTAATTATGACTACGAGTGAAAATCATGAGATTCTAGACTTAAGGACGTTCGACTGAGGCGAAGTTCCTTTCTTGAACAGGTTTCTTAACATATGGAATGAATTACCAGCTAGTGTAGCTGAGAGCAACACTATAAATGAGTTTAGTAAGAGACTTGACAAAGACCTGGCTTCGAGTCCACGAACAGACATT